>NW_014585395.1:0-3787 GCF_000485595.1 Priapulus caudatus
ATGATGACCTTCCCCCTGCGAACTATGATCCTTATTAGGTTGAAGCAGGGAGCTTGTTGGATCGTCGCTACCACTTCAGCTGCTTTACTTAATGCGCCCAACAGAGGCTGTGCGTATATGGTGTGTGTGTGTGTGTGTGTGTGTGTGTGTGTGCGTGCGTGCGTCGCGTGCGCGTTGTGGTGTGCGTGTGCGTGGTGCGTGTCGTGGTGTGTTGTTGTGTGTGTTTGTTGTCGTGTCATGTGCCGCAGCGTGTCGTCGGAGTGTGCGCGTGCGCGTGTGTGTGTGGTGTCGTCGCGTTGCGTGTGTGTGTGTGTGTGCGCCGTGTGTGTGTGTGTGTGGCGTCTGTGCGCGTGCGTGTGTGTGTGTGCGTGCCGCGGTGCGCCGTGTAGTGTGGTGGTGTGCGCGCGCTACTGCACCACAGGCAACCAGTATTCAGGGCAAACCTATTTACACCAATAATGAGATGTCTCTATTATCGTACTCTGAATCATCACAAAGGCTAAGTCCTTGGGATCGCCCAGGAGTAGCCTCCAGGATTTGTTACGTTATGTTTGTATACTCGAGATCCAATTAGCGAACAGCTGCGCAAAAATTCAATCAACGTGCGACACACACAACACACATCACACATACATACACACAAACGACACACCCAACAACACAACACATACATACACACACACATACATACACAACAACACACACGCACACAACACCCACCACGAACGAGCTACGTAGCACACACGCATTGCACACGCACACACACACAACTAACACTGATCGGTGATGCATATTCAACTACAATGGTAGTACACATAATTAGGCGACTGTACATACAACACACACATCACACGATTGAATTCCCGCCAGTAGTAATTGAACAGGACGAGCGCACGCACTGCACACACCAATGCACAACAGCACACACACCAACATCGCGGCGCGCCACACATACATATCACACACACAGGCAGCACACACCACGAACAACAACAACACGACAACAGCACCACACGGCACGGCAACGCACGACAACCACGCAACGCACCACGCACAGCACGCCGCGCACGCACGCCAACGCAACACACACACCACACAACACAACACACACACACAGCCGGTTAGTACACTGGTAACACCAGGCCCACGGTGATTATTGAACGGCCCCTCGCTACCTAGGAGATCGAAACAGATTTGACAACACAACGCGCCTCTGCCACCAACAAATGCGTCAGTACGACACTACGCCTCCTCACGGTAGAGTGCCACGTTTCTTCCATAGTGCGCATATCGTAAGGGGCTGGACGTGTTCAGTACAAGCGCCACCATGCGATGGCTATAGTATTGATTCGCACGTGGCCAGACAGTAATCAGCGAGGGGCGACTTCTGTGTTTCAGAGAATTAAGCTACTACACCCCGTTAATATATCTTAGGTATTGACATTATTTCAGAACCGCGTAACTGTGTGGCAGTACACAAGCAATTAGATCGCAATTTCAGCGTTGGTGATGCAGAAACAGTTCGGCAACAGAACACCAACATTCCGGTATGAGCATAAGTCATTTCAGCACCATTCAGTAGTCAGCTGCGGCAGAAGTGTTAGTGTCAGGACTGTAAAATCAATACTTGAAATTTCTGAGAAATTTAGAATTCTTTCCGAATATTGAAACTTGGTTAGAATTTTTTTTAGTATTTTTATAATTCTTTTTATCACTCGGCAGTGCACACTATATACAGGACAAGAAAGGGTGACCAGTGTATGTACAATGGAATCGCTGCAGGTTTGAAGCCGATAGAACAGGTGAGAAAACGACAGCGAATAAAGGGGCTATACATGGATGACAGGGAATGGCAATACAAAGCACATGTAAAGGGCCGGAATGAATATAATGTGGCCGAGGTTACGCAACGCGCACAATATTAATATGCACTCAAGAGCTAGAGTGGGCTGGGGTGTACTCGCGTAAAGCATTGGAGTGTTGGGGCGACAGCCTAAATGAGGTATAACAGGAGAAGAGGTAGTACGGGGAGCGAGGCGGAGAAAGGGGCAATAGAGAGAGCAGGGGCAGAGAGAAAAGAGAGAGAGGGAAGGACAGAGAGAGAGGGGAGGAGAGGAGAGAGTGAGAGAGAGAGAGAGAAAGAGAGAGAAAGAGACGAGAGAGAGAGAGAGAGAGAGAGAAGAGAGAGAGAGAGAGCCAGCGAGAGAGAGAGAGAGAGAGAGAAAGAGAGAGAGAGAAGAAGAGAGAGAGAGAGAAGAGAGAGAGAAGCGAGAGAAGAAGAGAGAGAATACACGATATGAACTTTGACCCTATTATAAGGCAAAAGAGACCTTGTTAAATGTAAATGTATACCATGGAGTGATCACCCAAAGCTTGGGCATGTACCGGAGATAACCAAAATAGTAAAAAGACAGCGGACAAAAGAAGCTCTAACGAACACAAACTATTACTTGTCCTCTCGTCTCGACCTATTCGCAATGCAGTAAATTTCACCAGGTATCGAATTCGCGCAGTTGGCAGGCAAAAAAATTTCAGTATCGATTCGCAGGTAACTGTCTGGTCCGTACGGAATGATCACAGGTATGCTGGACTTTCCTGTATCAGGCGGCTACTACACTGCTGACAATGGGACACACACCACACAGCTCAGTCACACACACACGCACGTCCCCACACGCGCACACAGCCACGCGCACACACACACGACACATCACTACGCGCACTAGCACACACACAACACGAAACGCGCACAACACATCAACACACACCACCCCGCACGCGCACGCGCGAACGCACACCGCGGGACCCACGACGCACACGCACTACGCAGCGGGGCACACGCATCACGCACTACCACACACCCATACACTACGACACGCACCGCTAGTTACTTTGGATCCAGCTATGTATTAGGGGAATGACGACACAGGAAGGCCACTAATAAAAAACATCAATCACCTACGCCTCAACATGAACATTGGGATCGTCAGATTCTCACCTAGTAATAAACATTACTACTCCCATATGTCTAAGTGACTATTGAGCGTAATATCATCTCTAACTGGCGTACAGAGACGTACATAGAATTGCCCTCGGACCACATTACGCACATCGCACGCACGCACAATATAAACACATCGTACACGACCAACAGCACATATATAACACAACGCACAACGAGCACGCACATATAAACACGAACGCACACACACATACACACACACACACAGACACACACACCACACACCGACGCACAACACGAGCGACACAGGCAAATATGGAATATGGTTAGCTCTCTGCTAATATAACACTGTAGTGGGGCAGATATGTGTCAATATTTAGACGAATTGGAGGTTTTGTGGGAAAAGCACCAAAATTGGCGTGAATGAAGTTAAGGGTATACTAAATGATTTTCGATATAGTGGCAAGATGAATTTTTCCGTAACTGCTGTAACAATGGAAAATTTAAAATGGCCGCCGCGCGATTCTCAATATCTTTTTTTGAAGTTCCATCTTTGTACTGGTAACAAGAAGGTTGAAGGCTTGAAGCGTATTTTTGGTTACTATATTGTTCTTTTATTTTGTGCGTTTGTTGCAGACTCGTCCTCCTACCGGACGGTAAGCACAATCTACATTTCAAGTACGCCACCGAGTTCAATCAAATGGTGACAGAGTTTCTCACGGAGAAATCATAGTTCTGACTGCTTACCACATACGCAGTTGCTTCCCGTGGAGATCCGTGTGTGAGGGGGTTACAGGTATAATTACCTCTGCCACGGAGTGGAGC
>NW_014585396.1:0-3786 GCF_000485595.1 Priapulus caudatus
CGTGTCATGTCCGAAACCAGGTTGGGGACGATCCCTTACATAAAAGATATAAGTATATGGGCACTACATGCGTGTCGTCGCTTAGTTTATTACAAAGAGTGTATCACTCCAATTGTAATCCAGCCTCGGCACTCTACGAGAGATCGAGCTGCTTTGTGTTATAGCATATACAATTCGTTACCACTAAAGAAACAAGAATCACAATGCATATCAGAAGATACCAGAGATTCCTGCTAACATTGTTGTTAACGCGCCGTGGCGACCATGGCGGTCGACGGTGCAGTGGACGTCCACGGCTTGGATGTCTATAGTTATGTATTGTATCCGGTGAGATCCCGAATACTGAATAATAGATATAAGCGTCGCTATAGTTAAAGGTATCACTCACCTATCTGATACTTGAGCAGTTGAAGTGATTCGGTATTGAGCCATATGAGTTGCGTTGTGAGACGTTACGTGTATTGGTGCCGTGTGGTATTATTGGTGGGCATATCCACATGACGCGCCGGGACACGTCCATACGCATTTGCCAGGCGTATGACAAATCCGGCCTAAGACTCACTTAAATGCGGGGCAGGAGTCGAGTAGCAAGCACGGCGGCTGCTTCATGCTCAGGAACGGTGGAAGGTGGCGGAGGGGTCAGGGAGAGGGTTACCATGCGTGCGGCGCCGGAAGACATGCTGCTTAGCCTAACGAACTTATGCGTGCTTACGTCCTGAAATAGTTAGGCAAAGGCGGAAGAACCAACATATATGCGAAAAGGTTTGGCTTATCCGAGGGGGGGGGATAAAGAACGCGTGCCGCAAGTGATGTTTTGTGTTGAGCTCTTTTTGTCGGTCTTCACATTCGCCGTCTATCATTCTTGAAATGAGAAATCAAAATATATACACAGAATATTCATGCATGCCGATATCTATACTGACATCCATACCTACTAAGTAAGAAATTGTTTACGGTTAAGCCCGACTAGTGCTCTATCGACTGTTTCACGTCGTATAGGACATGAATTAAGCCACGTACTTGAAGGTAACTTGTAGCTAGTTCACAGTAATATTAATTCGTATGCTCTGGACGCTATACATTCAATATATATACCGCATACCTAAATCAGCCACCAGACTTAGGTTGACGATTGGCAGGGGCCGACGGCGCGGCGGGCGGCGGGGGTGGACAACACGCGTGTACGTGTGGCCAGAGCAAACATTTGAAACAGAATCCCGAACGTATTATCTGAATGCTCCACCATTTTAGCAGGAGTGTCCATAATATAGAGCAACCTAGTCTTATCGATCCATAGAGTAATAAAGAGATCTCTATCTATACTACACTCTACTCTTGACATATATATATATTATCAAGAGCGCATAAAGAAGGCTTCTTTATACGCTCTTGATATTATGATACTCATGATTTTAGTAAATGCAAACACTGCAACAATGCAACAGTGCTGACGACGGCACAACGACACGTCACCAGACTTATTCCATCGACCCTATTACATCATATCAAAAATATGTTTTTGGTATTTTTATCATCACGTTCATTTTTGTATCATCATTTGCGCAATTTATTAGAGACTGGCCATAACGAAACACTGAAGGCCGGGGGCAATCCAAAACGTGAATTATACAACTCAACTTATCACTAAACCACAACGAGATGCCACCAATTGTGACTGCAACACAAAATCGAATACGAGCCGAAATCACGAGCTTATAAGCAAAGCAACATATAGTAATCGCATTAACAGGTACACGCAAACAACCACTGCACACCTAACAGTGAATAACACAGTACGGAAACCCCGGCAGCTCATAATAATAGCATGAACATATATATAATGATATTATATATATATATATTATTTATTCATTTAGTACATATACTAATGTGGCAGTTTATTTTACTTCGTTATATCCTATTTATGCATGGATTTGTCATTGGATTAAGCTATAAATTATGCACTCACTCACTCTGCACGGCAATGTACCAGCGCATATTAGCAAAAAAAAAACAATTAGTGACAACCAACGTGTTAAGTAGTAAGAACACAACATTTGAACTTTCACAGATACCACACAACAGAACATCAGTCGTGCGTGAATCAAGCACATTGGTACGATATGATGGGGGGGGGGGCTAAGAAAAGCACAAGTACATCTATTAACGCATATAAACTATCAAGAGCATATTAAGTATACATAACACGCTATTGTATATATTATATATATATATATATATTAATAGATAATATATATATATATATATATAAGTATCTTTATAGCATAATATGATTTAATTATTTATTAGTTTCTCACCAGGATTATTGGAATTTTTACAGGTATCCCAACGGAATAGCGCATTAAATGTAACGAACATATATTCCCTGTATGTATTCCTATAGCCTGCATGCACTCACCCCATCAAAGTTTATTTTCCCCTCCTCCGCACGCACACATCACACACATCGCTCATCTGTTTTAGATTTCCTAGAACAGACGTGCCGGGGGAGGTTTTGACGAGGCCACGCACGCGATGCCATCGCCGCGGCGACGCGACCCACTCACGTCATCTTCCTTCTCACCGAGCGACCGTTCACGGGTCCCCGCCAGGTGGCGCCGCCGCGGCCCGCTCACGTCTTCATCACGCGCGCCGAACGAGCGTTCACGGTTCCCCACCAGGTGGCGCCTCGGGAGCGGGCGCGGCGTCGGCGGGCCCGCCCACGAGTCCGGCATCCTTCGCCATGCTGTAGAAGCTGCTGTTTCTGTCGCCGAGGAGATTCTCCGGCGAGTCGAACTCCTTGATCTTACCGTTGTCCAGCACCATGACCCTGCGGAGGAACCGACGAGAGAATGAGAGAAGGAAAGAGAGAGAGAGAGAGGAGGAGAGAGAGAGGAGGAGAGGAGGAGAGAGAGAGAGAGAAGAGGGAAAAAAGGAGGGGAAGAGAGAGAGGAGAGAGAGCGAAGAGAGAGGAGAGAGCAAGAGAGAGAGAGAAGAGATGGGATGCGAGAGAGAGGGGAGGTGAGAGAGAGAGAAAGGGGGAGTAAAAGAGAGGGGGAGGTGGAGAATAGAGAGAGCGAAGAGAGAGAGATCGAGAGATAAGTGAGAGAGAGTAGAGAAGAGATGAGAGGAGAGAGAGGGGGGTAAGAGAGGAAAAAGAGAGGAGATAAGAATAGTTAAAAGAGGATGCCAGGGAGAGGGAAGGGGAGTCCCAGTGGGATTAGAAGAGAGAAGAAAAATAACTGCTGACCAAAATAGAACGTCGACGTTGCCTGGCAGATTTTCCACCGACTCACCATACTGCAAATGTCGTAGCCGACCAACCACAGAAAACAGAGAGAGCCGCAACCGCTGCCCACGACCGAGGGACCAGATCCACCGTCGACGACAACCCGGCGGAATATCTAGAAAAAATCAGAACAACGTCCTACCTGGAGCCTGTCCAATGACGTGTTGACCTGCTGACCGATCGAGACCGGCAGTCGGCAAAACCTCCCCGATCGTCTCCCGGATGAGTCGTCCGTCTCAAGGTCGACAGCGGCCCGGCTTCGTCCAGGAGAGCACCCTTCCGTCTGCGCAGCAAGCGCGCGGCGAGCACACCAGCTGGCGCTGCCACGAACGCTCAGGTCTCCCGCCCTCGCGTCACCCGTGCCCGAGTCCGTCCGGCAACGACCTCACGAACGTCTTCAGATCCGCGGTCGAGCGCCCCAGAAATGCGCGCGGCGACCCAGCCGAACGGGTCAGTTCATGCGAGGTCGCCCGAGAACAGACGGGTCCTGCGGATGA
>NW_014585397.1:0-2174 GCF_000485595.1 Priapulus caudatus
CCCGTACTATTTGTACAATTACGTCGCGTATGCCGTTGCGCATAGCGTTTCGCGCTTACAACTAGTTTCAACTACTACTATTACTTACTACTATGATCGCGATATGTTAGCTAAATCTTTCTTTAAACTAACGCGCGCATGCACATGCAAAGAAAAACAACGTTAATGATAATCATAATCAATAATCATCGTAATAATAACCGGCTTGATAACCGAAATCGCATGCTTGTATCTTACTGATAATCATAACGGATGATCGTCGTCTAGCTCAGGGGTGGGCAAACTGCGGCCCTCTACGGGGTTCTGTGCGGCCCGAGGAAGCCTGCAGCAAATAAACAAATAAAAATAAATTTTTGTGAAAGTCAACATGTTTGTGCTTGAACTGAGGCTGACTTTTTCAGTGTCATACAGATTAGTGTTCTATTGTCTCTGGTTCGCTCTGCAACGCCATTTCAGCTAATTATGGTCCAGAGATGGTGCCCTTGAGGCGAAACGCACGTATTATCTTAGAGCGCACCACCCGATTTTAAAAGGTGCGGCCCTTTGACTTTTCATGGCCCACTGATGCGGCCCATCGCTTTGAAAAGTTTGCCCACCACTGGTCTAGCCATAACCGAATGGCATGCGTGTACAGCACTGATAATCATAGCTAATGATCATCGTATTAACTTTCGCGTTCCCCGTGAAACATGCGCGTACAACACTCACATACGTGCTCAGTGCTAATTTTACGCGTAGTGCTAATTTCAAGTCTTCATGAAAGGGGTGGAGTGGTAGGGTAGGGGCACGGACACAATGGAAGGAGATACAGTGAATCTCTCAACGTTTCGTCCATGCGCTCGCCAAGAGTCCTTTAACTCTGTTCCTTAGGCGCTTTCCTCCCTCTTGCCTTGCTGCGGCGTATCGTAGTGGCTCATGTACCATGACAGTGGGCGCAATTAAATGCGTCCTCGTTAGAGCCGTCATTCTCTTCTCGTGCAGTGAGCCTTGCTCGCTTCACTGCCGTCGTTATAACGTTAATCTTGCGCAGTTAATCTTCCCTTTTTAACTGCCTTTACTGGGGAATCTGACTCACTTGGTTTCCGTTAGACCTTTCGCCTCTTGAACGGTTGCGAATCTCGTTCACCGTCCGTATCCTGCAAGAAATCTTCTTTCATGTCAAGGCTTGTGGCTGTACTCTCCGCCTCCGCCGGGGTATAGATGATTGCGCCATCATCGCTGTTGTCAAGTTGCTAAGTGGTGTTAGGCTCCTGAACCTCAATGTCACTTGCAGATGGATCCTTCTCTGCACGAAACATTAGCGGCTGCGGTTGCTCCGTAGCACCCGCTGAAACCTGTGCCTTGGGCGCTGTGATGCAATGACTGAGTGGAACGTCTTCAATTCCTCATCGAAGTCATCATTGCCACAATCATCTTGTTAGGCGGATATGCCGATGTCGCTGCCCTCTGGGGTCGGCGACGTCTTTGTCCTTGTATGGGTTGCCCGCGGTTACTGACGTACGTGCCTGTTTGCATGTTGTTGACAGTACACTTGCATGTTGTACGTCTCATTTTCTTCACACCCCTATATACAACTGTTACACACAGAAAAAGGACTGCCTACAAGATAGGCCTATTGGGAGAATGTCTATCTTTTCAAACTTGTACGGAGGGCGTGTAGACTGCCTCCACGTCGCTGGTTGAATCTGCATTCGCCGTGGTGGCGGCTGCGCATACGGTAGAATCTGATAGTAGCGTGATTGCAATGGTGGCTTGATCGCCACGCCTCGACTTGCCATACGGCTTGCTTGCTGTTGCGGTGGTGATCGCAATTACACCTCGATTTTGTCTTCATCATTTGTGAGCCAGGTTACTCTCTCCTCGTAGAATCTGATTACAATCTGGGGGCATTTAATATTAGTATATCGTGCTAGGACCCAATCTGCCTCATTGCTGCTTTTCCATTTCATCATAAACACGAGCTCTCCGCTGGACTCGATTGCGCCGATGATGCACTCTGGTTGGAGTCCTCGCGCGAAGCCACGTGAATTCGAAAAGGCTTCCTCCTCCATCTTCTTTTTTTCTTTCAACTTTCGTTCGGGTTCCTGCATCGATCTTCATGGTCTAATTTCGCTTCAGGCTCCTCGTATGTCACTGGAGGATCAGGAAGGTGAGAAGGGCAGTAGGATTGGGTG
>NW_014585397.1:3142-3786 GCF_000485595.1 Priapulus caudatus
CATGTTACTGACTGATGGACCCATGTTACGGCCTGATAGACCCATGTTACTGCCTGATGGACGCATGTTACTGCCTGATGGACCCATGTTACTGCCTGATGGACCCAGGTTACGGCCTATTGGACCCGTGTTACTGTCTATTAGTCTAAGGCTAGTTATAGTTGGACCCATGTTACTGACTGATGGATCCATGCTACTGCCTGATGGACCAATGCTACTGACTGATGGACCCATGTTACGGCCTAATCGACCCATGTTACTGTCTATTAGACTGAGGCTAGTTATAGTTGGACCCGTGTTGCTGTCTGATGGACCCATGTTACTGCCTGATGGACCCATGTTACTGACTGATGGACCCATGTTACTGCCTGATGGACCCACGTTTCTGTCTATTAGTCTNGGACCCATGTTACTGCTGATGGACCCATGCTACTGCCTAATGGACCAACGTTACTGTCTATTAGTCTAAGGCTAGTTATAGTTGGACCCATGTTACTGACTGATGGACCCATGTTACGGCCTGATGGACCCACGTTACTGTCTATTAGTCTAAGGCTAGTTATAGTTGGACCCATGTTACTGCCTGATGGACCCATGCTACTGACTGATGGGCCCATGTTACTGCCTGATGGACCCATGTTACG
>NW_014585398.1:0-3786 GCF_000485595.1 Priapulus caudatus
ATGTGTGCGTGGGTTGTGGGTGTATCCTGTAGGGGGTGTACAGTAATGGAAGCAAGGACGTTGTTCAGTGGCATGAGTATCTTTGTGGCATTCATATGGCTATCTAATCACACTGTTGTATATGTGATATATGTATATAGTATATATATAATCACACGCTTAATTATATGGATGTCTGATAATTGATGATGGATGATGATGCATGATGTGATGATGATGCTATGCTGTGGATGATGATTGATAATGATGATGATAAGATGATTTATGATTTGCCTCAAACACAATTCCTTAAAGGGGTTTATGAGCACTTCGCGAAATTGCGCACGGAAACTCTCGATTACGATTTTTGAAACAAAAAACGACGGCGTGGGCGTTGTTAAAAAAACAACTAGTTGCGCTGGGGTGGGTGTGTGCGTGCTGTTGCGTGGCGTTGCGGTGCGTGCGTGGTGCTGCTGTTGCGCTGCGTGCCTAGCGTGCGGCTGCGCGTGTTGTTGTGTGTGCTGTGCGTGTGTGGTGTTCGTGTGTGTGTAGTGTGGCGTCTACGCTGCGGTGTGTTGTGTGCATTTGTGTGGCGTACGTGCATGTCTAGGTGGTGATGTGTATATGGTACAATAATTATCAGGTGAGCTCTATCAATAAACTATTGATAGACTCCTCGATAATATATATATATATATATATATATATACGAGTTGCATAACTTCGTGTTTTCTGTCTCCATTTTCTACATAACTGGATACTATATACATATATATTATTTATTTATATTAAAATATCGTTGTATATATGTATATATGATACTATATATAATGCTGGTACGTTTGCTATGTGCGCCGTGACGTTTGAACCGTAGTTTCCGGATTCCGCTACGGCTAGATCATATTGCGAATCCGGTTGTCGGAATTTATAATCGGATTGTGAAGCGGTCGCGGAGAGGTCGCGCCTTCGTGTTTTTTAGGTGATGCGTACACGTACACAGACGAAAGTTATACCGTACAGGTGTGTTAGAGTGTAGACAGACTGTCTTACCTGTTCTGTCTGAGTGTCTGTTGTCTTCTTATCTCCCCCCCGCCCCTCTCTCTCTCTCTCTCTCTCTATCTTACTGTCTCTCACTCTCTCTCTCATTCGTTCGATTGCTCGCGGTCTCTTTCTCTACCTTCTACTTTCTCCTTTATCCTCCACGCCCCCTCTCGCCATCTCTCCGCTCTCTCTATATCTCTCTCCTTTCTCCCTCTCACTCTCCTTACGTCCACTTGCCCTCAGCCCTCCCCCCTCCCATCGCTCTTCTCCCTCTCCCTCCTCTTCCCTCGCCCTCTCGCTACGCTCCCCTCCTCCGGGTCTCACCTCCCTTCCCCTCTTCTCTCTTCTTTTCCTCGGTTGCCCTATCTTCCATCCGAGCAATCGCTTAATGTTTGCACGTGTTACGACCCATAAGCAGCTTGGCATTGCTCTCACACAAACCCTGCTCTCCCATTCCTAATCCCCACCCCCACCCCTCTCTCTCTCTCTCTCTTCACTAATCCAATTCCCTCTAACAAGGCGCATCGCACCCGCGGACAATAGCCAGCCAATAAACCAGCGCGCCACACCTCCGAACAATGCCGGGCGGTGCGATCTATGCGGCTGTACGACCGGTGACCGGTGACCGCGCAAGGCGGCCGACGTTTGTTACGGAGGTGTCGGCGAGTGATGACGGCCCCGCCTCCGCCGCTTGTTCGTCTGGTCACCGTAAGATGACCGCTGCCGTGACTGAGGTTGGGGGGTTGGGGAGGGGGGGGGTCGTGTGAAGGGACGCGGGGATGAAGGAGGAGAGGGGGAGGGGTGGGGGGAGAGTATGTCGGTATGCGTGTAAGATAGATGAGGTTACGTAATAGTGTGTAATAGCATTATGTAGCTTATACCTGTAGTGTATGTTAATATTGCCTATATATATATATATATATATATATATATATATATATATATAATGTGCCTTATAATATATTGTGTGGTATATAATATTATTAGAGTAGATAGATAAATAGATAGATATCATGTTAATGTACATGTATGGTACTGTATATACATTTATGTTAGATTTAACATGTATCGGTACATGTATACATTTATGTTAGATGTACATGTATGGTAACATGTATACCATTATGTTAAATGTACATCGTATACATTGATGTAGGATGTACATGTATATCATTATTAGATGTACATGGTAGGTACGATGTAACATTATGTTAGATCTACATTTATGGTATAAAATGAAAATAAAAAAACCTGTAAACATTATGTTAGACATGTACATTATGGTACATGTATACTATTATGTTAGATGTACATGTATGGTACAATGTATACATTCATGCTAGATGTACATTGTAGTACCCATGTATACATGTATTTAGAATGTGAGCATGTATGTACATGTATACATTATGTTAGATGTACAGTGTATGGTTAGCACTGTATACTTTGTGTTAGATGTACATGTATGTAGCCATATATCATTATGATAGATGTACATTAATGGTAGCATGTATACATTATGTTAAATGTACATTGTATTAACATGTATAATCATTTATTGTTAGATGGCACATCGTATACATTACTGTTAGATGTAACATGTATGGTACATGTATACATGAGTTAAGATGCACATGTATTACATTATGTTAGATGTATCATGTATATACATATGTTAGATGTACATGTATGGTACATGTATACATTGTATTAGATGTAGCATGTATGGTACATGTATACCACTATGTAGTGCACATGTATACATTATGTTAGATTGTACATGTTATACATTATGTTAATTACATCGTATGGTATGTATACATGTTGTGTAGATGTTACATGTATGTGCATGTAATATATCATGTTCGATGTAATATGTAGTGTGGATGTAATATTATCATGTTAGATGTTATATGTATACCTTATGTTAGATAGGGTATATGTATACAATTATTGTAGATGTACCCTGTATGGTAACATGTTATATACATTATGTAAGAATAACATCAAGAGTACATAATTAGAGAAAGAGTATGACCACAGGCACTTGGAACGTCTCAATAAAAAGAAATAATGGAAATAACACGAAATGTATTTACTGAACCAAAGTCTTAATGTTTCTCTTATTGTCTCTTATTCTCTTATTATTATGTCGATAACCTGCTGTAAAATGCCATTTCAAATGCTCATCTGTAACACGAAAAAGTAACCCCCTCCCCTTAGCACAAAACAACAAGAATATAGAAGAATATAGAGAATATAGAAGAATAAGAAGAACTCTATTATTCTATTATAGATGAGGTTATTATTATACTACTATATATATATATATATATATATATACCGCTGTACATACCTATAACCATGGGTACATATATTTAGATACGGAATACGTATACAGGACACGAGAAAGCCCGTACGGACACGCACACGCACGCACGCACGCACGCACGCACGCACGCACGCACGCACACACACACACACACACACACACACACACACACACATGCCTGCCTGCCTGCAGTACGCACGCACACGTACGCATGCACGCACGCAACGACTGCATGTGCGTGATGCTAAGCGAACAATAGAACGTCGCTGGCGGCGATCACGTGACGTCATGAGAGAAATACTAGTTGACAGCTAGATACGGCAGATAGCGATCAAATGCCTGCAATATTCCATTACATTTGAATTTAATAATTTAAAACATATGCAGTAATAACATGAGTTAACTCAATGACAGCACAATGAAGGCAAATGCAC
>NW_014585399.1:0-1700 GCF_000485595.1 Priapulus caudatus
TGACCCACCGTCTCCCCCTCTCCCCCTCCCCCGCTACTTATGTTACTACAGCGTAGATTTCGCTCAGCTGGGCAGCCTATGACTCACCGCTGGGACGTGTGTGCGTAGTAGTAGTAGCAGTAACAGTAGCAGGAGTAAGATAATATAGGACTCCTGGCAGTAGTAGTACGGCGTGTGTGTGTGTGTGTGTGTGTGTGTGTGTGTGCGTGCGTGCGTGCGTGCGTGCGTGTGCGTGCGTGCGTGTGTGTGTGTGTGNGACGACACACACACACACACACACACACACACACACACACACACACACACACACACACACACACACACACGCACACACACAGAGAGGGAAAAGAGAGAAGGAAGAGAGAGAGAGAGAGAGTAGGATATCTCGCGTGTAAGTGACATAAGTGCACGATGACAATTGCAGGTTAACTGACATTATTACATATGATTATTCACCATTAGTGTATTCCGTCTTCCGTATCAATAAGCGGTTAGCCTGTACGCGGTACAATCTCCTTTACTTTTCTTTTATTCATTCACAGGTTGCTAAATCTCGTGCCGGCAGGCGTTCAATTTATCAGTTTTTGCTTCGCGGTTAGGATATTCCAGGCGCTGGGCCAAGTCGCATTTCTCACTTCGTCTTTCGCGATTATTGCAAACGAATTTCCCGGACAAGTGTCGACAGTTTTTGTAAGTATCAAATAATAATTATTACTAACGTGCTAAGTGCTATATGCGTAGGCGTTGCTCAAATTTAATCAAACTTGAGTCGTAAATTTTGGCACCGAATGTAACTACGTAGGCCATACCCTCAACACGAAGGACGTTTCTGTATTCATGAATATTCTCAATCCTTTGAAAGTTTTTGGATCATTAAATATTTATAAAACTTGGGCCATTTAATTTGTTTTTGTGTATATGGGTCGACGCATAGACTTTCCCAATAAGAAAGACAAAACCCTGGAGCATGTAGCAAGTAATCTGGCGTGTAATGTAATAAGCAAACGTTACGTAATCACTACAAATGTGATTTTCTTTACGTAATATCACTGTGATCGTACCGAAAAGCTAATGTAAAATAACCTCGATGCATCTAGCGTGTTACTAACTTTGGTGAGGTGAATGATCTTGCACTTAATGCTGCACGTGATATATGTGATATTTTATGTGATATCGTCACGAATGCATAAAACATACCGTGGCCGTTGGACCTACTGTGAATGGACATGTAAACAAACATTCACCCTGTGTGGGATTATTAATATTATATATATATATATATATATATATATATATATATATATATATCTTTGGGAGTATAAAAATTTCATAGCACCAGAACTATTACCCTAGTGCCACAGTCTCCGAACAAGTTACTGTCCAGTCGAGCTTGATTTTTAGAGCCAGCCAAACTCAAAGTTAGTAACGCTGACTATGTTGATATCCAACACTTCCTGGAGCGAAGGGCCACGATCTAGAGTAAAAATTATAACGCTTCGATCACTCCATGTTAGATAAAGCGAGCAAAGCCTGGCCTGGCAGATGATAGTCTGTTATTTTGCAGCCACCTACTGGCTCAAATAGGAATCTGCGTCTTCGTGTAAGTTCGAAACATAATACGGAGCGACAAGTCTAGCTGATTCGGCTCCTGCTGTAGGTGGTGTGGCTCGTGATGTTATGTCGTGACAGCTCGTTGACTT
>NW_014585399.1:2286-3785 GCF_000485595.1 Priapulus caudatus
TATATATATCTTTGGGAGTATAAAAATTCCTAGCACCAGAACTATTACCCTAGGTGCCACAGTTCTTCCGAACAAGTTACTGTCAGTCGAGCTTGATTTTAGAGCGGCAAACTAAAGTTAGTGACGTGACTATGTTGTTCCCACAACCCTGTTTCTGGAGCGAAGGGCCACGTGTAGAGCTAAACGATTACTACGCTCGGTTCACTCCATGTAGATAAAGGCGAGGAAAGCCTGGTGGCAATGATAGTCTGTTATTTTGCGCCACCTACTGGCAAAATAGGATCCTGGCGTCTTCGTGTAAGTTCGAAACATATACGAGCGACAAGTCTAGCTGATCAGCCTGCTCTAGGAGGGCCGTAGTTATTGGGGCGTTTGGAATTGCACGAGCCAGATGTACACACAAATTTCCTCGCCTCATATTTGTTTACGTATAAAATAAAAATCGTGCATTTATTACTCATTCCGTGATGCTCTTTTCGCTAGTTTATGTACGCTTTTAATCGTCATGGTTCTGTTCATTCAGGGTATTCTGGAAACATTTTTCGGACTCGGTATGATGACTGGTCCGCCAATAGGGGGCGCTTTGTATGAGGTAAATATAGACTGTTCAATGTATCGATCTTATGGCGTGAGAAACCCTTAATCTATGCTAATATATTCTAAAAACGAACTAAACATGTAAAAATCAAAAGTAATAAAAATTACAAAAACTAAATATTACACTTGACGAAAATTCTTACTACGGGATATTTATTATGTTAGGTAGGTGGATATCTACTCCCGTTCCTGGTGATAGGTTTCTGCCTAATTGTGACTGGGCTTGTGTTGTGGTATGTACTTCCACCACAGAAAGGTGAGTTGTTATCAAGTATGTCTGTACCTATCCTTATGCATACTTGATTCTGAAGTTCAACCAATCCACGACATTTCCAGTGTGCTTTAACATAGCTCTTTATCCACGCATAACCATGTAGTTCAATCATTTCCATGTTGATCCAGATAAACACGGAAATCGAAGTTTACCTAGCTTTACTCGATTCTCTCTCTTCCATGCTGCGTCTATACGAAATTCAGCAAACGGAAGCATCCTTACTCACGCGTTCTGCAAATGCGACCATTCCGGCAACTCCCGAACGCATCACTCCCACTCAACACCTCCCCACCCCCACCCCCACCCACCCCCACCCACCCACAGTTCTCCCCAAGCTGCTACAATATTCGTCTTTTTTCGTTGTGTAATTTAGAACACGTCGGCGACAATAAATTGGCCGAGTTCAACAAGATATTGCGAATTCCTGCCATTCTTATCACCATGGTGACATTCATGGCTGGTGCTATTTCAATTGGCTTCATAGAACCAACATTGGCACCCTTTCTGGAGCAGGTATGAAACTTGATCTGATATCAACTTGTAGCATGCACGCATATATTAGTAAAATCATAGACCATCGTGCATAAAATGTCTGTATCTTTTTATAATAAGCCTGTATATATATATA
>NW_014585400.1:0-3783 GCF_000485595.1 Priapulus caudatus
TATATGATATCTTTTACCTGGGAAACTGAAAACCCTCGTTCCCCTCTAGAGTTAATAACTATCTATCTGTCAAATAGATAGATAGATAGATAGATAGATAGATAGATAGATAGATAGATAGATAGATAGATAGATAGATAGATAGATAGATAGATAGATAGCTAGATAGATAGATAATCCATTATTCGTTTAAATTACTCGCTTTTAAATTTTAATTGTTTCATTTAATAGTATTTAATTAACCATGATAAACTATTATTACTATTGTTATTATTATAGTTTACGATCTATTTCTGGGACACCAGGAGTAATTAAAAACAACAGACCTTATTTATTCACTCCTGATCACACGGTAGCTAGCATACGCAGAGGAGTATTATGGCAACTTAGTACAAACCCCCGCTACACCACTCTATATATTTGGTGCCGAATGAGGTCCATATAGGCCGTAGCTCTTGTTAGTACTGATGTCACCCACTGATACAGATGCGCGCGAATGGATTCGATGACGTGACCCTGACAGTGTCATATATTATGTGGGTAATTACGCTTACGTATCTGACACGCACGCACGACCGCCGCTGCGCGCGACACGCGACAGTTGTACACACGCGCCGCACACACACACACACACATCACAACAACACACACTTACGACACACAAACACACACACACACATGAACTCACACACACACACACACACACACACACACACACACACACACACACACAACACACACACCACACACACACACACTTAAATACGACATTACAGTACATTACGCCCACACATCACACACATACACAGCACACACTATCTACACACACACACACACACACACACACACACTACACACACACACACCACATTACACACACACACCACACACGACACCACACACACTACACACACCACACCCACACACACATCACACACACACTATCATCACACACACAATATCACACACACACATCACACACGACACACACACATACACACACACGCGCACAGCTACATACACACACGTAGCACACACACACTACATTTCACACACACACACACTACACACACACACACACACACACATCACACACACACACTACTACCAGCATCATACACATACAACACACACACACCACACACATCTACACACACACACACACACATCACACACACACACACACACACACAACGGATACGCGCGCACACTACGCAATTATTGCACGCTTATAATTTATTTGGTCAAGCAAATTGTCTTATAGCAGGTCTTCTTAGCTGGCTATCGTGTTTTATTACAATCTAAACAGTGCGGGTTTATTTCTTACTGTGCGAATTAAGATAATAACAGTTTGAAACAAATAAGAGGCCATATAGTTGGTAATCAGCTGCAGTAAAAAATTGTCTCGTAGGCCCAAATTTTTGATTAACGGGAATTGCGTTGTGGAATGAATATTCGTGATTTTTATATTTAGGAGATCCAGTGGTGGCGACAGCCACAGATGTTATAGCAATGAGATCCTTATAAAGAGTTGTCAATTAACTACTAGTTATAAATATTCCGCGCACATGTTAATTTGGAAACAATTATCTTAATTATACTACAACCTGCCGCCCAACAATTGTCTGTTGACTTTCCTAGTCAATTCACAGACTTTATGTCTGCAAGTAACCTTATCTAGCACTATACTAAAGAGAGAGATTTATTGCTGGCTGAAAATTAGGGTGGCTATTATACCAGGATGTGTGTGCGAGTGTAGTCTGTGTACAAAGAGTGGTGTACGGGGTCGCGCGGGTACGTCGATAGTGGGGACGTTGGAAACGTGACGAGTAATTGGCGGCGGGTGAGACGACAGAAAAAGGGGCGTGGAGCCGGGAGAGGAAGGAGTTCCGGTTATAGGAGCCAATGGGCGGTTGAGATTGAGAAAAAGAGAGTCAGACGAGAGTGTTATAGTTCTGAGCTAGTAGAAAAATTAAAAGAATTCCAAATAGCTACGCAGAAATATAATACATCTGCAGAAAATACACTGTACAAATAAAATACATTTATCACGCGAAACTAGTGTGCATACACCGCCGCAGATTCTGCGACCTGCAATGGTCGATATTATTGTTACGTCTAAGTATGACGTTCTCGTCGCGCCATCTATCCGTAGAAATAATTTCATATGCGCAGCATTGTATGCTGTGTTAACCGTTAAAAACCATTATTAAAGATATTTATTATACATACTAAAACATATTTAACGTAGAGCGAATAATATTAAACTTACTACTTTATATCAGCAACAACATATACTGCCGGATAAGATTCCGTGAATAGGGTCACCGCGTGAAATTCCCATTCCTTAGACTTCTGATGTAGGTTACTTTCAATAAGTTGTTAGCGCGACTTATATATTCAAAATATAGACATCCCACGCCATCTATTCGCTAGTTAAATAAAATTCTAGGCGCACATTGTATCGTATCGTTAACTCATAAAATCTAATTATTAAGCGCGATTGAATTCCAGCCAATCAGAACAGTGTGGTTTTAATCGTTCGCTAAAATCATTTTAATCGGCGATTATAAAACGCACTTTCTGATTGGCTGCGAATTCGAATCGCGCCTTAAAGCGCACAGTAAGCCTCTTAGGATTTTTACGCCATACAAAGCTGCTACTTACATGCTATAACAGTAATCGTCTATACCACATTGTATTTGTCACTCAGATAAGCTTATATAATTATTGTACACATCAAATAAAAGCTACGAAATTTGAACGGCGCCGCATGGCACCCCCTCGACCGTGCTGCCACCCTGAAAAAGTTGCTGTATTTGCATTTTTATTTTGCAGGTAAATGCACCGCAGGGCCTAATCATCAAAGTCAATTGTATTATTCCTATACCTAAATTCCTATTACCCGAGACGATATTCATGTTTATGAACAAATTTATCCATATTATAAACTAAACTATATGTATTCAGTTTATAAGAGTCATTACATATCCTTTTGTCTTTCTTAAATTGAGATAAATAAAGACGAATACCCTCGCTCTGTAGCCCTTGCTGGAAAGTGCGTTGCGCAATCTTCTCAGATCTGTGCGCTTTGAGTGCGTGCCACCGTTCGTCCTTGTAATCAATAACTGTAGGTTCTGTCTCTACGTTCAATAAACCATCTTTTTTAAATATCTCTTCTAATGGTGCTATTGAACCATGAAACCTTTTTATGTTAGCTCCATTATAACAGCTAAATATGCTAAAAATCAACTCGGGGAAACCTAGAGGCTACTGTTCCTGTAATATATCACATTTTTTAAGCTGCCGAGAAAATCAGTAAGGTTTTTTAGCGCGGTAGATCCGGCCCTCATACGCTTTTGGCGTAAGTCTATGTACTAGGAAGCGAAGTCACTCTGCGTCGCATTGATTTTCGTGTTGAGCGCACGCAGTTCGCAACTCACAACCATGCGAGAGCGCTACGGAGCGAGCTGGTGTCAGCGGCTATGCCTTGGCTTCCGCTCCAGCCAGTAGCTAGCAAATGTTGGATACAGCAAGCAGACGTTGGTACTCTTTCCTTTCAGACACCAGTCGTTAAAAGAAACGATGATCGGCGCTGCGCACTTGGACGGTCCGGTCTGAACAGTATGCGCATTTTTATCTTGTCGACAACATTGTTACAGTTCGGTGCCCCGTCGTCTATGTTAAGCTTCCTTAGCTCCCCAACCACGAAAAGCTGATTTTCAGCATGCAGAAATCTGCATCGTTGTGTCAATGGATCCAAACCGGTTGTGTGAGTATAAG
>NW_014585401.1:0-1070 GCF_000485595.1 Priapulus caudatus
TGTGTGTGTGTGTGTGCGTGTGTGTGTGTGTGTGCGCGCGCGTGTGTGTGTGCACGCGTGTGTGCTAGTGTTAGTGTTAGTGTGTGTGTGTGTGTGTGTGCGTGCGTGCGCGCGCGCGCGCGTGAGCGTATGCGTGAGCGTGCTCGTGAGTGTGCGTGCGTGCGTGCGTGCGTGTGTGTATGTATGTGTGTGTGTAATATGTAGCAGCGTACGTGGCAGGTCTCCGCGGCGTGGTCGCTCACTGTGTGACCGGTACAGGGGAGCGGCATGGCATGTTTACCCTCCTTGTACGTGTCGCCACCTAAAACACAGGCGTATACACCGGTGTATGGTTGTTACCGAGCCTGCGTGCGTGTGTGTGCGTGCGTGCGTGCGTGCGTGCGCGCGTACCGCTATTCAAAACACAGGCCTATACACCCGTGTGTGCATGGTTGTTACCCAGCCTTCATCCGTGCGTGCGTGCGTGCGTGCGTGCGTGCGTGCGTACCGCCATTCAAAACACAAGGGTATACACCGGTGTATGTATAGTTGTTGCCCAGCCTCCGCCAGTGCGCGTGTGCGTGCGTGTGTGCGTGCGTGCCACCACCCCAAAACACAGACATATACCGCGGTGTGTAGTTATTTCCCAAACCTGCACGCGCGTCTGTGCGTGCGTGCGTGTGTGCGTACGTGCGTGCATGCGTGCGTGCGTACGACCATTCAAAACACATGCGTGTACACCGGTGTATGGTTGTTACCCAGCCTGCGCGCGCGTGCGTATATGTGCGTGCGTGCGTGCGTACCGCCATTCAAAATATAGGCGTATATACACCGGTGTATGTATAGTTGTTACCCACCTTCCGCCAATGCAGGCGTGCGTGCGTGCCGCTGCCCCCAAACACAGACATATACATCGATGTGTAGCTGTTGCCCATACCTGCGCGCGCGCGTGTGTGTGTGCGTGTGTGTGTGCGTGCGTGCGTGCGTGCGTGCGTGCGTGCGTGCCGCCTCCCCAAAACACAGACATATACACCTGTGTGTAGTTGTTACCGAAACCTGCGCGTTTGTGCGTGCGTGCGCGCGTTTGTGCG
>NW_014585401.1:2070-3783 GCF_000485595.1 Priapulus caudatus
GTGTAGTTGTTACCGAAACCTGCGCGTTTGTGCGTGCGTGCGCGCGTTTGTGCGTGCGTGAGCGTGCGCGCGCGCTCGTGTGTGCGTGCGCGCGTTTGTGCGTGCGTGAGTGTGCGCGCGCGCTCGTGTGTGCGTGCGCGTGTTTGCATGTGTGTGGCCGGCCGCCGCCAGCACGCTACACAATAAACAAAGCCACGCGGGCCACGGTGCGGCCAGCAACATCGCTCCCCCATTCTCTCCACGCCGCACCCCCCCCCCGTCCTTTGTATCACACCGGAAAATCTCCTTTACCAGTCGTTTCGGATTCTCAAGAAAATGTCACAATATCGGCAGGTGCGTGCGCTCGCGCGCCCTGCTACTACCTGCTCCCTTGCCGCCGCTGCATGCCGCCGCTGCCGCTGCTGCTACATACCGGAGAAATCTCAGCTCTTTAGTCATTATACGCGCATATTCGTCCGCACTTCTCCCGCTATTATCCCGCGGGTTCGCACAATACGCGGATATTGAATACGCGGCGACGCGAGAATGATGCGCTCGTTACGCCGGTGGAGTTGTAACGGAAAAGTATCGCATCGAAGAGAAGCGTCGTGTGGGGGGGGGGAGGTGGTGGAAGTGGGAGAGGAAGATGGGAGCGGGAGGAGGTGGTGGGAGTGGGAGAGGAAGATGGGAGCGGGAGGAGGTGGTGGGAGTGGACGGAGGGTTGGAGGAAGGGATGGGAGCGGGAGAGGGTGGGAGTGGGAGGATGGAATGGGAGTGTGAGGAGGGTGTGGGAGCGGGAGGATGGGGTGGGAGTTGGACGGGAATGGATGGGGTGAGAACGGGGGAAGGGGGTTGGAGTAGAGGAGGAGGTGGGAGCTGGAGAGGAAGATTGGAGCGAGAGGAAGAGGTGGGAGCGGGAGGAGCGGGTGGAAGTGGAAGGATGGGGGTGTGAGAGGGGGAAAAGAGGTGGGATGGGAGGAGGGGGTGGCAGTGGTCAGAGGGTGGGAGGAGGTTGTATAGGAGTGGGAGGAGGGGTGAAGGGAGGGGTTAGAGGTGGAAGGCTTACACTTGGAAAGCTTACACTTGGAAGGCTTACACTTGGAAGGGGTTACACATGCAGAGGTTACGCGTGGAAGTATTACACATGCAGGAGTTACATACGTTGGGTTGTCAAATGGTAATGAAGCGATATCGTGAGCGGCGCGGGTGGAGTAGAGAGTAGAGAGTGAAGTGGAGTGGTAGTCAGCCCCAACCCCCCGCCCCCGCTCCCCCTGATCCCCCCCTGCTCCCCCACTCCCCTGATCGAGGTGAGAGATATGCGAGCGTTGTCGCATACACTCTTTCATCGGCTGGTCTTTGTCGGCACACAATGCGCTGATCGCTCGTTCTGGCTTATTAGATAAAAATGCTACCCCCACTCAAAGATCTATCCATTGAAGAAGATATTTTTCTCGCGCTGACGCGCGTGCGACCGGATGTCAGTTTGAACACAGTGGTATGTCTATATCTACCCATATATATATGTNTCTCGTCTCTCTCTCTCTCTCTCTCTCTTCTCTCTCTCTCTCTTCTTCTCTCTCTCTCTCTCTCTCTCTCTCTCTCTCTCTCTCTGTGTGTGTGTCGCTTTCTCTCTCTCTCCCCTCTCGCTTTTCCTGTCTCTTGCTCTCTGTCTCCCGCCATTTAATCTCTCTCTCTGCTCGCTCCACCAGCGCGAAAACGCTTCCTGTGCGCTCT
>NW_014585402.1:0-3783 GCF_000485595.1 Priapulus caudatus
ACAATACAATACAATACAATACAATACAATACAATACAATACAATACAATACAATACAATACAATACAATACAATACAATACAATACAATACAACAATATTTCAACAACGACGATTCTTCAACGATATATTTCAACAACAACAACAACGAAGATTCTTCCTATGACAAATATTGTTGTATTGTATTGTATTGTATTGTATTGTATTGTATTGTATTGTATTGTATTGTATTGTATTGTATTGTATTGTTGTTGTGTGTGTTGTGCGCATCATAGGAGTTTATGAGCGATATTATAAACGCAAGCAGTGAATTTCAGCTGTAAAGCGGAACGAAGTTTACTCGCCAATATTTGTCATAGGAATTAGAATCTTCCTATGACAAATAGTGTCATAGGAGAGCGTATATGCATATGTTGTGTTTGTCATAGCTGCAAGCAGAACATGTTGGCTATATGCAGCAGCATTGACGTTATAATGGTGTGTAGTTTAGTTATCATTGCTAAAGTTTACATCGTATATAACACTGATCCTCCCACGGGAGCAAGGCGAATATACCTGCTATGTGATTAAAGACGCACGGAACCGAACTTTTTACAGTGAAAATCAAAATGTGCGACGAAACACGAGTAAACTTTTAAAAAACATGTCGAAATGCCCGGGAAGTTGAGAGCGGGAACTCGTGAAATCATTCTGCGCGCCGCACATGATAATGCCGTGACGATGTAAAAGAATCACGTCTAAAAACCACATCGAACACGGCCGCATTTTTAACGAACTAGAAATTCCTTCGCTTCGATGTTATCCTGTTCGTCCGATATTGGTGAGGACTCTTGTCAAACCAATACACGCTTCTCGTGAAATATAGAGCCGGACCAGAACTCCCGCGGAATTGTAATGATAGCCGTCTAACTAAGATCTTATATCCTAATGAACGCAATTGAAGATCGGCACCGCAGTCTCCATGTATACGAAATTACGCTGTCGCATATCCGAGACATCATGAATTCATGTGAGCAGCATTCAATGCAGTAATGTATACACGATGAGCGACATTTCCGTAGTTGAGAGACGAATGGTCTATACGATGCATGGTTGTATACATGATCATCCAAACAATATATGCACATATAATCATGCATATAATCAGAAGTAGATAATAGGGAATATAGATATAGATATAGATTATATATATTAGATATTTTATTAGATAGATTATAGATTATTGATAGGGGATATAGATTCCCTATTATCTACTTCTGATATAATAATGCATACAATACACGATTATGCGTATAGTCATACATATCTTGCAAATGGTCATGCATATAATATATAACCGTGCATATAATCATACATAAAATATATAATCGTACACATGATTATACCTACAATCAGGAATTAATAATGACAAATAATGACGATTATTTACCCCTGATACAATAATATAACCGCACACATATGATCTTGTATGAAATGCACGATCGTGAATAAAATTGACCGCGCAATATATCACCGTTTCGTGTGTTATTGGAGCAGGGATGTGAGTGGCATTAACGTCTATTACTAACGTGTTCAAGGATAACTCTTCCCGAAAGTATCACGAAGTGAAGCACCCTTTTAAACAAATATTTTCTCTTTACTCGATGCGTAAATAACAGACAGTAACGAGTGAACGTATATCGCATTCTACGTGTTCGCACTAGCGATGCCATCATCATTGCGCAGGGTCGTTACGCTCAGCTGTAAATAACGTAAGTAATTAACGTAAGTAATTAGGCGTGTCTTTGTAGCGAGGACATTGCGCTGCGCTCCGTCTCACGCACGGTGTCAATGTGCTGGCAGGGCGAGAGTCTCGCTTGTCGCTAATAGAAGTAGGTGAGCATATAGGTATATAGGTTAAACGCTAATTAACCCAATTTTCGCTGAAAGACATCCAATTGCATGCTATTGCAGATTTTTCGCAGATCTGTATGCCTACGATCACATATTGATCACATCCGACATGCTAACGTATCTTCGTGAGTGATAAAGAAACGCCCCCATCCGTGTTAATAACGGTAAGATCTTAGAGCGGGAGATATATCTATATAGAACGAAATATCAATTTATTTCGCCAAGGCTACGACTAATATCGTTAATCCTCTAATCACTGCAGTATCTCCACCATCTTCGTTTCGAAGAATTGGGAACCCGCCGTCACCCTCTGTCGCCACAAGGGCACGCCTTATCCGTAACGCGGACGTCGCTGGACACTGTCCATATAAACGCAAGGCGGGCGACCGACGCGATGCCAGTATAGACCGGTGGGTGAAAGTGCGAGGCGATATGTACCAGCACGTGCGCGCATCGTACTCCGTATGGGTGATGGTGGTCGTCTGCTTTATCAGCGTCAACGCTCCGATTCCCCGCGTCGATGCAAACGTGTTGTTACTACCTCCACCGGACGTCGACCCGATAGAGAACGAGGGGGTCCTGTTCGATGACGATGGCACGGGACAGAATCTGGTGAGTCGCGATTCGGGGGCGGGGGGGGGGGGGTTGGAACGCGGCCGTCGGTGGAACGTGCATGTGCGCACGCGGGCGTAGCTGTTGTGCGTGCACGCGTGTACGGGTGGGTGAGCGTGCGCGGATGCTGTGCGTTGCGTGTACGCGTGCATGTGCGTGCGTGCGTGCATGTACGGCTGCTGTGCGTGCGCACGTGCATGTATGTGTGTATAAAGCGCAGGTACTCCTCGTACGCGCGCGCACAGGTGTGCAGTGATTCGCTCACGTGCGTGTACGTGTGTGAATGCATGTAGACCTGCCGTCTTAATTCGCGTGTGCAGTTGTGTATGAGTGCGCGCGTGTGCGTGGGTGTGTGCGTGCGTGTGTGTGTGTGTGCGCGCGCGCGTGCGTGCGTGCGTGCGTGTGTGTGTGTGTGTGTGTGTGTGTGTGTGTGTGTGTGTGTGCGCGCGCAAGTATATTGTGCATTATCTGCCGTGCATTATGCAGCTGTAAACTGCGTGGCCGTTGTCGGTAGGGAGGGAGGGCGATTAGTCACGGTATTCGACTAGTTAGACCATTCACAGCTTTTCGCCTGTTCATTGGGCCGTTGATATAGAAACATTGCAACATCACGTCAATGATTATTCTAAAATGTTTGTGTCTTGCTCTACGGCGAACAGAATTGATTTGATCGTAATTACACATCAAAACTACGATTATGTTGTTACTATATAGTCATCCTTCTTAATAAATCCCGATTTCTTCATAGAAACCTCGTTGTTAAAACCGCTTGAAACACAATTTCTGATGTCGTATCAAAAGAAACGTTAACATTAAGTTACGATTGCCCGCTTGCTTTAGCTCTAGCCATGTTAGCGGTTATAATTTCCCATGATACATCAGTCAACGCGACGCAATCGTCTCTCATCCAATCAGCGTACTTATAACAGCAATTACCAAGTACCATTTGCCTCTGATTGTCTTCATTACTAGTATGTATTTCTGACAACGATATTATTGTCTCGTAAATAGTAGTCTTAGGTTTTATCGTGGCCCTTATTTTACCCGAACCCATGCGATCTTCCTGGCAACGGCCATAAGTAAAGTAGACTAACAAGATGAGATGCATAAGTGAGAGGGAGGGTCTGGGTACACCTATCCGCTAGAGATATCTCAGGTTGCCTAGAGCTTGTCTTCATCACTCAAGGTCATAATATAATACTCATGATCATTGTACAGTAGCTATATCAGCCTGTTCTGCTAGCATCTATAAGAAATAGGACATACGCATATACGCTCT
>NW_014585403.1:0-909 GCF_000485595.1 Priapulus caudatus
ATATATATATATATATATATACCGTATATTAACAGATGAGTGAGTTTCTCAGTTTGTGAAGTCTTGGATTTGACAGATTGTTGAGGGATCGTTTGAACCGATACCAGCAGACCAGTATTCGGAGACTGTCACTAAGGTAGTGGCAAGGTGTCTAACGGTGAAGAATGAGGAGAGAGCCGACATAATACAGGTACGGCGCTGGATAGTAGAATTACCCGGACATTCCATGCTTTTATTTATTTCGTTACTGCTATTTTTAAAATCTGATTTGAAACTAGCTTTTTGATTCCATAGTTTTTTTCCGTTTTTTTAAATTTTTTAAATTTTTCACGTTGGTGTAATAAGTAACCAATTTGCTGATAGGTGAGAAAATAATCCGCTGCATTTTTCTTAGACTCGACCAGCTAAGTACGTTTCGAAGCGTAATATACACATACCATCCCTCCGCCGCCGGTGTCCCGCACGCCCGCTGCCTGCAGCAGCGTCTGGTAGTTCAGCGTGAGGCGATTTGCTTCGAGGACGCGCTGCTGGTTGCGCTGCCTCTCTCGCTGCAGACGCCGCTCCAGCGCCGCGTGACTCACGCGCAGTCCGTCGATGTAAGCCAGGAGTTTCTCCGACATGAGGCTGGATACCTGCAGGGATGAGGAGCTCGGGTTAGGAAGCTGAGCAACGATCGGGCTTCAAGCAACACTCGGTTAGTTTAGAGCTGTGATTTCATCGTCGTTGCTCATGAATGCACCCTAGGGGGGGGGGGGAGTATAGTCCTCCCTAAGTCTGGGATAAGAAGTGTGGGTGAGGAGGGTGAGAGAGTAGATCGTAAAGACTGCCTGTAGAGTGTGGGTGAGGAGGGGGAGAGAGTAGATCGTAAAGACTGCCTGTAGAGTGTGGGTGAGGAGGGTGAGAGAGTAG
>NW_014585403.1:1688-1995 GCF_000485595.1 Priapulus caudatus
GGTGAGAGAGTAGATCGTAAAGACTGCCTGTAGAGTGTGGGTGAGGAGGGTGAGAGAGTAGATCGTAAAGACTGCCTGTAGAGTGTGGGTGAGGAGGGTGAGAGAGTAGATCGTAAAGACTGCCTGTAGAGTGTGGAGGGTGAGAGAGTAGATCGTAAAGACTGCCTGTAGAGTGTGGGTGAGGAGGGTGAGAGAGTAGATCGTAAAGACTGCCTGTAGAGTGTGGGTGAGGAGGGTGAGAGAGTAGATCGTAAAGACTGCCTGTAGAGTGTGGAGGGTGAGAGAGTAGATCATAAAGACTGCCTGT
>NW_014585403.1:3352-3781 GCF_000485595.1 Priapulus caudatus
GTGTGGGTGAGGAGGGTGAGAGAGTAGATCGTAAAGACTGCCTGTAGAGTGTGGGTGAGGAGGGTGAGAGAGTAGATCGTAAAGACTGCCTGTAGAGTGTGAGGAGGGTGAGAGAGTAGATTGTAAAGACTGCCTGTAGAGTGTGGGTGAGGAGGGTGAGAGAGTAGATCATAAAGACTGCCTGTAGAGTGTGGGTGAGGAGGGTGAGAGAGTAGATCGTAAAGACTGCCTGTAGAGTGTGAGGAGGGTGAGAGAGTAGATCAGTAAAGACTGCCTGTAGAGTGTGGGTGAGGAGGGTGAGAGAGTAGATCGTAAAGACTGCCTGTAGAGTGTGGGTGAGGAGGGTGAGAGAGTAGATCGTAAAGACTGCCTGTAGAGTGTGGGTGAGGAGGGTGAGAGAGTAGATCGTAAAGACTGCCTGTAGAGTGT
>NW_014585404.1:0-2261 GCF_000485595.1 Priapulus caudatus
CACACACACACACACACACACACACACACACACATACACACACGCACACATGCACACGCGCACGCACGCACGCACGCACGCACGCACGCACGCACGCACGCACGCACGCACGCACACACACACCTTCTGAAGTGAGCGCGCGGAGGAGAAGAAAACGCCGCGCGGCCACTTTACGCACGGAATGTCTGTTCAATTAAAGTTTACAAAAGCCGGGGCGCGAAGTGAATGACGCTGCGCTGTGTGGCAAAGACACTTTAGTCGAGGATTAGTCCGTAGAAATAACACGTGGTGTTTTGACAATGGCGTAGTGTCAACGTCGCTGCCGTGTCGGCCCACGACCAAAGCACCGACTGTGAAATGTACAACAATGATGATACATACGGGTTGTGCGTCCGCCATCGGTGGGTAGATACTTGCGTATACACGCAAATACGTCGGTATGGTGACGTTCCGACGATTTACGGACGATGTAAGAAATATTACTCGCATCGTGATGGCCGAGGTAGAAGCAGACAGACATGGTATGCACGCGAAGGACAGACGGAAGAACATTCGACCAGCTGGTTTCTACAGGCTGACTATCCCATTTATCTACCCACCCATCCCATCTACGGCCATTCCCATCCCATCTACCATCCATCCATCCATCCATGCGCACTCCCCATCCATCCACATAACACATCGCATCCATTACCACCACATTCCATCCATGCATCCATCCACAGCCTCCATCCCCATCCCATCATCCAATCCCATGGCCATCCCATCCATTCCATCCACTAACCCACGATCCATCCATTACTATCCATCCATCCATCCAAATCCTCCATCCCATCCATCCACCATCCATACCATCCATACCATCAGCTCCACCATCCCATCATCCATTCATCCATCCCATCCATCCATACCACCATTCATCCATCCATCCAATCCATCCATGGCCCATGACCCATCCAATCCATTCCGCCCATCCCCCCCATCCATCATCCATCATCCATCCATACCATCAGAGCCATCCATGCCATCCCCATTCCATCCATCCATACCATCCATCCGACTTCCCCCCATTCCATCCCACCTCCATCCATCCAATACCATCCATACCCATTCCATCCATACATCCATCCATCACCATCCATCCCATCCATCCATGCCTCCTTGTAACCACCATCCATCCCCATCCCATCCATCCATTCCATCCCATCCATCCGACCCATACCATCCATCCACCATCTAATCCAATTCATACCATCCAGCCATCCATCCATCCATCCTCCATCCCATCATCCATTCCCATCATCCATCCATCATGCCCATCTTCTCCCATCCCATCCATCTCATCCATCAATCCATCCATCCATCCATCATCCATCCATACCATCCATCCATCCATCCATCCATCCATCCATTCACCACTTCCATCCATCTCATCCATCCATGCCATCCAATCCATCCAGCCCATACCCATACCAGTCCATCCATCCATCCATCCATCCAATCCATTCCATCCATGCCCCATCCATCCATCCATCCATCCATCCTACCATCTATCCATCCATGACCATCATGCCATCCATCCATCACCTCTCATGCATCCCATCCATTCCATCCATTCCATTCCATCCATAACCATCCAAATACCATCCACCATCCATTCATCCCATCATCCATCCGATCCATTCCATCCATCCATCCATCCATCCATCCATACCAGTTCATCCATGCCTTACATCAATCCATCCATCCAATCCACCATTCCATCCATCCATCCAAAATCCTTCATCCAGTCCATCCATCCTCCATGCCATTCATCGCATCACATCCATCCATCCATCCATCCATCCATTCCATCCATCTCATTCCCACCACTCCATCCTCATCCCTCCATCCATCCATCCATTTCCACACAACATCCATCCATCCATACCACCATCCATGTATCATCACATATCCATCCCTCATTCCATCCATCCATCGCATCATTATAAACCATCCATCCAATCCATCCATCCATCCATCCATCATCCATTCATGGCCATGCCATATTATCTATTTGTCCATCTATCTATCCATCTATCCATCAATCCAGCCAGTCTAGCTAACTATATACCTAGCAATATCTCTGAAGAAACAAATAAAGATATTAATAACTGAATAAATACGGTTATATATATATATAAAGAAATTGGTAAATAAATAAATAAATAAATAAATATAAAAATATAAATATGCGTGTAGAAATAAATTACGTGGTAAGT
>NW_014585404.1:2271-3779 GCF_000485595.1 Priapulus caudatus
AGAGAGAGAGAGAGAGAGAGAGAGAGAGAGAGAGAGAGAGAGAGAGACGGGCTAGAGTAGTGAAGCTTGTTTTTTGTCGATGAAGTTTTTCCAAACGTATTGATTTTGTCTCAGCGGGCTATATTAGAATCGAGCACGTATAGGACCCAAGAGAGCTAGAGTGCGGATTTTTTCCCGCGAGGTTGAGAAGCACTCCGCCCGCGTGAAACCAACATCTTCACGTGTGTGTGTGTGCGCCTACATCGGAATTTAACTTCGGGATCTAGGTGGGATTGTTACTTTTAAACGAGAGTGGTACCTGAACTTGTGTGGCGAGGTCGATAGCTAGTGCTGCGCTGGCTGCATGGAAGCGATTCCAAACTTAGTTGAGCAGAGGGTTGTGTGAGCGCACCGCCCGATATGTGGGCAACTGTAGGAACCATCGTATATTCTACGTGTATGCTGCTTGTATGTACTGTATATATATATATATGCGGAGGTGAATATGTGTGTGGAGGGCGTGCGTGCATGCGCGCGCGTGTGTAAATTTAACACTGATGTACGTTAAATAACTGCAATATGACGCATGCGAATGTTTATGTGCGTAAGTGCAGCAATACACATCTATTCCGAATGTTATCAAGAGCTAATTATACCTAGGTATAATGCTATTAACTATAATAAATACACCGAGCTAATAATACTAGGTATTATTAGCTCTTGGTGTTATGTAATACGCGTGAAAAACAGACGTGCATGGACTTAACCGCTGTACAGAAACCTTCGTAAACGTATATAAATTCTCTTTCTACAGCTCTTGTGTATTGCTCGCGATACGGTTATATACGCTAGCAAATATGATAACACCGTAACAGTATATACGCACGTGCGCGCATATATATATACACACGCACGTACACACGCACACACACACGCACGTACGCAAGTACGCACGCACGCACGAACACACACACACACACACACACACACACACACACACACACACACACACACACACACANCGTGAGTGTATGCGTGCATGCGTATGCGTTCTGGAGTGTATGCGTGCGTATGCGTTCGGGAGTGTATGCGTGCGTGCGTATACGTTCGGGAGTGTATGCGTGCGTGCGTATGCGTCCGTGAGTGTATGCGTGCGTGCGTATGCGTTCGTAACGCATACGCACGCACGCATACACTCCGGAGTGTATGTGTGCGTGCGTATACGTTCGGGAGTGTATGAGTGCGTGCGTATGCGTCCGTGAGTTTATGCGTGCGTGCGTATGCGTTCCTGAGTGTATGCGTTCGTGCGTATGCGTTCGGGAGTGTATGCGTGCGTGCGTATACGTTCGGGAGTGTGTGCGTGCGTGCGTATGCGTTCGTGAGTGTATGCGTGCGTGGATATGCGTTCGGGAGTGTATGCGTGCGTGCGTATGCGTCCGTGAGTGTATGCGTGCGTGCGTATGCGTTCGGGAGTGTATGCGTGCGTGCGTATACGTTCGGGAGTGTATGTGTGCGTGCGTATACGTTCG
>NW_014585405.1:0-3776 GCF_000485595.1 Priapulus caudatus
CGTGTCTAACAGGATCACATTACAACGCATATATAGCGTTTCACGTGTACGCGAGAGTGCGAGGAGAATATAGAAGCCAATTTAGGTGACACACAACAGTATCGTCTAATAAATTGTGTCCTGGAAATTTTGATAATTTGAGGCTATATTCCAAGCTAGATTTATATATCTGTGCCTAGAACAGCGCCAGGTTATGCAAATTTATAGAGCACAATTTATCGGTCTAACAGCGGTAGTAACTTGCTCGTTTGCAACGTTAAACCGGCAAAAGATTCGGCTAACGCTCCATTATGAGTGTTCCAAACTTTGATATCATTAAATTAATGATTAATGATTAATGATTGATTTTCCTAAGCCCTAACGCCTAACCTAAACTGACCATTAAACCACAGACTAATATATGACCATGAACCATATCATATATATATATGATATATACGTATATATATATATATTATGACCATTAATTGCCATTAACGTTTGGAAATCACTTTCTAATGGAGTATGTAACTGACGTAAGATGCTTGAATTATTTAAGCCTAGTTATAAACCGTAGCGACACCGGGTCGTTAACTAAGCACATCACGTCATCATGTTCACTTTTAGTCTCGACAAATATCAGTCAAGGTAACCAAATGAAAGTTGCACCAACGAAATACCAAGGTGACGACTGCTACGATCTTATGACCGTTAAGTCTTAAAGCCGCGCACGCCCGGACGCGTGGTCACGTACGCGTTGAACGCCTGACACAACAAAAAGAATAGAAAATATGCGACTGACAGATGAGAGAAGTAATCACCTAACGGCAATGGCGACACTATGACATTTTAGTAGGCCCACAGCCTTGATCGTCGGCAAGGGTGCCGACTGATAACAGCACAAACACGAACGACCGCCGACAAATGTGTACTATGTGAACTAATGAGAAACATGAATGCGAACTTACCGCGATTTCCAAGGACTTCTAGAAGGCTCCAGCTGCCGTTCTCACGTTAGGAGAAGGAAGTCTTGCTGCAACTTCAGTTGCCATAAAATCTGGAGAAGGAGTACAGGATTAGCCACCATTCCGCACGCAACAAGGCCTTGCCGGGCGAGGCACGCGCGCATTCCGCCCAGTTGTCTAAGATACCGAACAGTTTCGATCAGGAAGGCAGACACAGTTCCACGGTCCTGACAGACGCTGCTGGGAATCACTATGCTACCGTCAACCGCTGACCATCACTGACTTGATCTGTTGCTGCCTGCGACCTACAATGGCTCCACGCTCGTAGATACTGCGCCACTGCATTTGTAAACCAGCCGCTTGTCGTATGTGCCGGTGTATAGTATATGATATGTGTATGTATAGATAGTGTATTGTATGTATTGCAATCGTATTACTGGTTGGCTCTGCGGCAGCCACCGTATGTATTGGTAATGTCAATAATTGCATGTTGTTCCATTAAAATAGGAGTAACCGTAGTAAATTCTGTGGTTATAGCATTATACTGTCTGTGCTGTAAGTGCCAATTGCATCACGTATCTGTCGTAAAACGAACCTGGACACTATATTACAGATTGACAACGTGCCTGTTATTCACGAGCTCCACACGCTACGCTATAAAGTATCACCGCGCAAAGATTCGAGTGGCAGATTGAGTTGAATCTGTGGACATTTGCATCACGTTAACAGAGAGCGGCAGAGCGCTGGGCTCATCTGAGGTCTCGTTGCTACGGTTTATAAGACGTAACAAGTCGTGCGTAGTGACACCTTTGTTTATCGCCAGGATTATGCAGTTGCCGTACACATCATTTCAGCAACGCTTCTGCATTCTGGCCATACCCGAAGGAGCGTCTAGGGTGGATTGTGACGAGGAAGATGTCCCAAATCCGCATTGTTTAATCAACATCGCGGTGCCTGAAACTCCCCTGTTTATGGTGCAATTGTGAGCGCTAACCCTAACCTATTAAAAAAAAAATTATTGGTTGGTAAAACATTATTTGTTGTTATGAAAATTGTTGTAATAATCGAGTAAAGGTATTTTCCTTAATTGGAAAGAAATAGTTAAAGTGATAAAGATACGAAAAATACAGAAAAACAGTAAATAATAAAAAAAAATCTGATTGGGATCGATCCAAGGACGCTTTGAGCAATAATTCCTTGCTGCTGTAGGCCGTTTGCTATGCGAGGCATATTGGGTTTCCAGATTATGGATGTGCCATAAAATATGACACACTGTGACATACATTGGCCAGTTCAGGAATCCATGTTAAACCCTCCTCTTGAGTCAAAAGGTTAATCTAGACACTTGACTCTGTCGCACGTTCAGTGGAAAGCACATTTCATGGTGCCTTTCAATAAAGCCCCTAAAAAATGGTAGGTCACCGCTGAAACAAAAAAGTTTTCATTATCGCATCCCGTCAGCACCATGTCCTCAGAAAATGTCTGGCCCTGTGCCCCATTGACCTTGAGCCTGTAACCTCGCAATTGTCCGGCACAGTGATGCTTTTTCCCTATCCATGATGCTATAACAACCGCCATCATCACGAGCCAGGTCGAGCCGTTTAGATTTGTGCCGCTAATTCTGCATTTCCTCTCTATACTTAAGTTAAGGGAGGCGAATGTCCCCTTCTTTTTCACACTCTTAACCTTTGACCTTTGACCCCCAGCTGTGCACATCACCACCTCGTTTCGGATTACACCCCTCACGAAATCGAACGTTCGAATCGCCGTAGCGTCGAGCCGTTTAGATTTGCTGCGTCCAACTGTTTGACGGGACGCAACGGACGGACCACGCACAAACAATCAGTGCGATTCCTACAAGCTGCATCCCGACTTCGTCAGATGCGAAGCTAAATGCTTTGCGTGTAGACTTTGAAAACTCTCCAAGGATTTTAAAATAAATGCTTTGTCGTGTGCGCTAAGTCCCCTTTATACTCTAGTGCGCTGGGCGAATCGCCACACAAAATATAAGCACCGGCAACGTCCCATCTCTTGCATCAAACTGTTTGCTAACACACGTTGTATTGTGCTTATACTAACACGCAACAGATTACACAAGGCGATCGCGAAACCTTCCGATCAGCGTAGAAACGCATCGCGTACAAATATATGCAGTCACCTACGTATTACACAAGCGGCGCACGGCACGCACACACCCACACACTCGCAACGGCAAGCACGGCGTGCACACACACGCCCATGCCACACATGGCGCACGCACCGCACGGCACGCACGCACGCACAGCACACGACAGCCAGGCCGGTAGACTGAACAAATTCCTGGGGGGGGCCCAACTTTCCATGGCTCAACACTGTGTAATGATGAGGCGACGGGCTCAGCTCTTGATCGACATCCATAGTATGGAGGGTGGGTCTAAGAGCAAGGCTTCCCCGCCAACTTATTTTTGTTTAAATATTGCCCAAACTCCTAGCGGCCGCTCGCACACGCGCACGCAAGCACACACGTAACTACTAGCGATCCTGGCCACAGTCCAACAGTATAATGAAATCATTGAAAAACGCAAATGATTTAAACGATTCAATTATTAAAATAAAGACGCACAGCACATACCTGTATTGTAACGAAGAACATGGTACCTCACTCACGTCCATATAATCGAGTGAAATGACAAGTAAATACTCCGAAACAGGTCGGCAAACCACCTCTTTTGACTTGCGACCTAGGCCACAACCTGTGGACATAGAGTAACATGCAGCTTTGACCCGAAGATTCAGGTCACCAACATTTGACACGCCGACCTAGTCACGATCTTTGAACTATAATCTAGTCAC
>NW_014585406.1:0-3776 GCF_000485595.1 Priapulus caudatus
ACCCCCCTGGCTACGGGCCTGCATGTACATGAACATATATACACATGTACATGAACATATAACATGCGCGCACGAGAATAGCTACTATGATCAATATAATACCAGCTCAGACATGTGTAATGAAATGGACAAAATTTAGCCTGGGGTACACTGGGTGTCGTTATAAGTTGCGGCTGTGCATTAATTCATATAACGCTACAAAATAGTGAATGTCGCAGCAAATAGGGTTTCCTCGATATGCAACATTTTATATTGCTTCACACAATCGTAAAACGTTTATTATAGTAATAATTCGATTAACTTCGTACAACGCTAGTACAACAGAACTGCTGTAAACAAAATTAACTGCTGTAAACAGAAAGCAGTTAACACAATTTCAACGCTGTACCTTTTGGTGACATAGGCCTTCAGATTATATCACATATGAATAACGATACGCAGGTACGAATAGTGGGTATCACATCTTTCTCGCTCCGAGTGAAACACGCTCATCTTCTGCTTACCCGCGCATGTGGCTTCTGGGCCGCCGAACGGCATGCTGCGCGTGCTCGAGCCGTCAGACCCACTCGCTCGCTGCCGCCCCGGTCAACAAAAAAAAAAAAAAAAAAAAAAAAAACAACAAAAAATACTCACCCTACCTCACGCCTCACCCTACCCTCCACACTCACTCACTCCACACCTTACCCCCCCCCGACCCCCTACCCCTCACACACCGTACAGCCCTACCCGTCTCCACCACACGCCCCGCCCGCCCCCCACTCACCCCAGTGAACCCCGCGCTTCCGACCACCCTCCCGACCCCTACCCCACTCGCACACTGCCATGCACTCTCCCCTCCACACTTCACCCCCCCCCCTACCCTCCTCCACGCCTCTACCCCCCGTAACCTCCAGCACTGAGCCCTACCCTCCACGCCCTCCACCCCTCCCTCCTCCACACCCTCCACCCTTCACCCTCCTCGCCGTCACCCTACCCTCTACACTCACTCTACTCCACACTCACCTAACCTCCCCCCACGCTAGCCCTCCCCACACTCACCCTACCTCCACATGCACCCCCCCTCACCCTCCACCCCTCCACCCCTACGTCCACGCTCGACCCTACCCCCTCCACACTCCACCCTCTACCTCCACAGCCCCACCCACCACCCCACCACCTCACTATCCACCACCTCCCCTCGCACACCTCCACCCTACCCGTCTACTCCACACTCGACCCTCCCACCCTCCCACCACCACACCTACCACCTTTACCCTCACACACCTAACTCACACTCACCTACCTCCACGCTCACCTGTACGTCCACACTACCTAACTGCCACACTCACGCCTACCTCCACACTCACCGCTACTCCCACAACTCCACGCCCTACCTCCAGCACTCACGCCTACTTCACATCACCTACCCCTCCCACCACTCACCCTACCTCCACCCTCCACCCTCCACATCACTACCCCTCACCACTCCCCTAGCCCCTCCCACACTGGCGGACCACCCCTACCCTTCCACACTCACCCTACCTCCACACTACCCTACCTCCACACTCACCTACTCCACGCTCACCGCTACCGTCACACTCCACCCTACTCCACACTCAGCCTACCTCCACACTGCACCCTACCTCCACGCTCACCCTTACCCTCCACTCTTGCCTACCTCCCACACTGCCACCCTACTCCACACGTCCATTATCTACTTACCTCACCTCGATCACTCTCCCACATCCACTCACCTACTCACCACACCTCACCCTCACCCTACACACATCCTACACGCCTCTACCCCCCTCATCACATCTACCCCACACTACACCTCCATACTTAAACCCCTACACACTCTAGCAGCCCCCCCCGCCCTCCACACTCACCGCTACCCACCCTACCACGCTTATCCCGCCCCGCGCCGTCTCTATACGTGCTCGCTTGCTCTCTCAGTTCTTGTCCCACGCCCATGCGTCGTAGCCCCGACCTCATGCGAGATACACTCAGTCGTCATACTACATGCTACCTTACCTTGAAGCTCACTATTTGGTTCTAGACAATACCCCCCGGACAATCACCCCCGGACAATCACCCCCGGAAATTACCCCCGGACATTTACCCCCCCATGCCATTTCAACCCCCCGGACAATAACGCCCCCGGCCAATTACCAGCCCGCGGAATTTACCCCCCGGACATCTACCCCCCGGACAATTACCCCCCCGAAGCATTTACCCCCGGAACATTTTACCCCCGGACAATTACTCACTTTGTGTTTATTATTCATTGTTTTGAACAGTGATACAGGAGGAGGCTCGAGGAGGAGCGGAAGAACGTGGTGAGAAGGAGGAGAGAAGGTGGGAGAAGGTGATGGAGGAGGAAGAGGGGGGAGAAGGTGGAGGAGAAGGAGGAGAGGAAGAGAGGAGGTGGCGGAGGAGGAGAGGAGGAGGTGGAGGAGGCGGAGGGGGGAGAACGTGGGAAAAAGGTGGTGGAGGATGAGAGGAGGGGGAAAGAAGACTGGAGAGGAGGAGGAGGAGGGGGAGAAGGTAAGGAGGGGGAGAAGGGGGAGACGTGGTGAGAAGCGCTGCGTGGATACAAGAGGGGGAGAAGGGGAGAAGGTGGAAGAGCGAGCGAGGTAGAGAAGCGGAGGAAGGAGTAAGCGGAGGGCCGGTGGTGAGGAGGAAGAGAAGGAGGAGAGGAGGTCGGAGGGCAGGAGGAGGCAGGAGAGGAGGAGGAGGATCGAGACAGGAGGAGAAGAAGGTGGATGGAGGGAGGAGGAGAGGGAGAGGAGGAGAGGAGGAGGGAGAGAAGGTGAGGAGAAAGATGGTGGAGGAGGAAGAGGGCGAGCAGAAGGGCGGAGGCAAGGAAGAGGAGAGGAAGAGAGGAGAGAGGAGGGAGGAGGAAGAGTGAGGGCGCGCCTCTACCTCCTCCCCTCCTCAGTCCTCCATACAGCTTCTCTCCCTCCTGCCCTCTCTCCTCCTCCCTCAACGCCATACTGCAACCCTGCCTGCTACCCTCCTCCTCGCCCATCCTATTCCTCCTCCTTCTCACTACCTCCTCCGTTCGTCCTCTAAAGCCCGGCACCACACGGCCCCGTGAGTAATTTTAACCAAGTAAAATAACGCATGAGTTCAAGGAATACTGCCACGCGTAATAGTTTTTCAGCGTTCGCCGACACACAGCCGGCGGCCGGCCCCGCACGCTGAGTGAAATTACCTGCAGGAATAAGCTGGTCACATACACCCCCCGCCGCGAGCCAGGGGTGCACCGTGAACAAGGCTGCGGCAGCCAATACTAACGCAACGCATAATTTAAACCGCAGCGCTGTGAGTACAGTGTTGAGCTCAAATTTTACTCGTGCCGCGCGCACACGTTGCAGTAAAATGACGCATGATCAAGACATTATGGCAAACACGTTTGATATTGAGTAAAATGACGCATGCCCCGGGCGCTCGTTCACAAAATTACTCACTGAACTCCGCACGCACAACGGTGAGTCAATACTCGCTCATCCGCGTCATTTAGCTTGAGTAATTACTCAGCGTGTGTGCGTCCGCCCCGCGCTTCCTCCGGGCTCCTCCTCGCTAAATGTCCCGGGGTCTAAAGTCCGGGCGGGGAGGGTAATTGTCCGGGGGTCAAGATGTCCGGGGGTAATTGTCCGGCGGTAATTGTCCAGGGGTGATTGTCCGGGGGGTAATGTGTCGCGGGGGTGAATGGCAGGGGTAATAATTGTCCGCGGGGTCAATATTGTCCGGGGTAAGTTGTTCCGGGGGTGATTGTCCGGGGGTATTTGTCC
>NW_014585407.1:0-1724 GCF_000485595.1 Priapulus caudatus
TTCGGGGAGGACCGGATCGGGAAGTGGTTAATAAAACGTAGGCCCGGTGTCCCACCGGCATCTCCTGGCGTAGCCGCGGCATTAGCCACTTCCCAAGGCCCGCGGGTGCGCCACCTTAGAGGACACCGCAGATCGCGCGGCCGAGTACGACCGGGACGTCCTCTGTGGCGAGCAGCCCCGAAAGCCTACCACGGCCCCGGTCCAGGGGCCGGCAAGGGAGGAGAGAGCCGTGGGATCGCCGGCGGGAGGCGCTGCCCCGACAGCAGCCGCCGACCAGGTGAGCACGGCTGCACAGGAAATGCGGGAGATCACCCAGCTGCTCCGGGAGCTCCTAGCGTCTGGGGGCCTGCAAAGGACAGGGCGCGCAGGGGTGCAGGATAGAGGGCCCGGCTGCTATGGATGCGGAGAACAGGGCCATTTCGTCCGGGAGTGCCCCCACGGGCTGTGGCCACCCGGCGCGGGGAGGCAGCGGCCACCCCGGGGAGCAGACCAGGGATGGCTTCCGCGTGGACCGCCCAACCTNATACAGGCCTCCCTTCACTGCGAAGGCCGTCTTGGGCGCATCCCGGGGGTCCATCTCGACTTGCCAGTATCCGCTGGCCAGGTCGAGCGTGGAGAACCACTGCGCGCCGGCCAGCGAGTCGAACGTGTCGTCGATGCGCGGCAGCGGGTAAGCGTCTTTCCGGGTGAGGTCGTTCACCCGCCGGTAGTCGACGCAGAACCGGACCGATCCGTCCTTCTTCCCTACCAACACTACCGGCGACGCCCAGGGGCTGGCACTGGGTTCTACTACCCCCGCGTCAGCGTATGTTGGCAAGCAAGCGGCGAGGAGGTGCCCGCTGGGACGGCAGGAGGCCCTCGACGCAGAGCTGGGGGTGATCAACGGCGCAAGGTGGAGGAGGTCCTCTGGCGCTACCGCGACCTGTTCGCCGAGCCGGGGGGGCCCCTGGGCCAGACCGGGTTAGTCCAGCACACCATAGACACCGGCGGACATCGGCCGTGAAAGGCAGCAAGACGTTCCCGGAGCTCCTGCTCGGTGGCGGTCCCCTCTCTCCCCCGGAGGATACTCGCCGCCGGCCATCTCAGGGTCGCCCCCAGCCGGGCGGCGCGGGTCTTCGCGTCCCACTGGTGGTAGTCGGCCGCCATCTCGAACCGGCTGAAAAAGACATCCCACGGCTCCTCGTCCACCCCCGAGAACGTACCGACCTTTATTATGCCGCCGGCTCCACTCCCGCCGCTGGCGACGCCCTCGGTCGTGACCGTCGGTGGCGTTGGGGCTGTCGCGCGCCTGTCGTCGGCCACCCGGCGGGCGGCAAAGAAGGAGAGGCGTCGGGAGGAACGCCGGCGCGCCTGCCGCATGGATGAGATGCTGGAGCAGTGGGAGAGAGAGAGGCGGGCCACGGCGACGGGCGGCGACAGCGCGCCGACGCCACCCACGGAGGCGATGAGCGGCGGCGACGCCCCGACGTCCGCCCCGACGCCACCCATGACAGTCTCGGCGGCGGCTGTCGCCGCGTTGATGGCTGAGATGGCGGCGGCGGCCATCGCACCGGAGAAGGCGACGATGGGGACTGTCCCCACAACAATGACCCCTCCGGCTGTCGTCAGTCATTGGCTCTTCGCCGCTGCTGGACGTCGGCGCGCCGCCGCTCGCCCCGACGCCACCCACGGAGGCGATGAGCGGCGACGACGCCCCGACGTCCGCCCCGACGCCACCCACGGAG
>NW_014585407.1:3469-3775 GCF_000485595.1 Priapulus caudatus
GCCACGGTGGCCGGGCCCCTCACCGAACTCACCCGGAAAGGGCGGGCCTTCCGGTGGTCGGACGAATGTGAGACCGCCTTCCGGGAACTAATCCGGCAGCTGACCGAAGCCCCGATCCTGGCCTACCCGTGGGCCGAAGGCCGCTTCACCGTGGACACTGATGCCAGCGGGACCGGCCTCGGCGCGGTACTCTCCCAGGAGCAGGACGGCGAGGAGCGCGTCATCGCCTATGCCAGGCGGGCCTTGGGGGACACGCAGAAAATGTACTGTGCCACAAACCGGGAGTTGTTGGCGGTGGTGACCGCC
>NW_014585408.1:0-1372 GCF_000485595.1 Priapulus caudatus
GGAGGGAAGGAGGGGGGAGGAGAGGGGAGGAGGGGGAGGGGGAGGTACAACCCTAACCATCAAAAATTTCTATACACGTTGCATAGAGGATTGAGTGGGGGAGGGGGACGGGAGGGGAGGAGGGGAAGGGAGGGGAGGAGGTGCATCCCTAACCATCAACAATTTCTATATAATACACCTTGCATAGAAGATTGAGTGGGGGAAGGGGACGGGAAGGACGGAGGAAGGAGGTGCATCCCTAACGGAGGGGGGTAGGTGCATCCCTAACGGAGGGGGGTAGGTGCATCCCTAACCATCAACAATTTCTATACACCTTGCATCGAGGTTTGAGTGGGGGATGCACACATAACACGCACGCACGGGCGCACGAAAAAACACACGTCGATAGACGCATACGTACACGCACGCACACACGCACGCACGCGCGCGCACTCACTCACACACACACACACACACACACACACACCTCCCCGCGTCCTTAGGCACACTGATGATCCTGTGATTACCATAAGTACTCAACTAACAGCCTGAACGAGCGATGAATTACCTAGACTACCTATATATAAGTAACACTCACNTCTCTCTCTCTCTCTCTCTCTCTCTCTCTCTCTCTCTCTCTCTCTCTCTCTCGCTCTCTCTCTCTCTCTCTCTATCATTCTCTCTCTCTCTCTAGCAGCACCCTCTCTCTCTCCTCACCTCACCTCGCCACACATCATCGCAACAGCTGCAACCGTCAACAGTCGTCGACGTCACCATCGTCTGTATATTCCTATAACGCGTCCGTCGTCACGCATTGCCGTATAAACACGCCAGCACGCGCACACGCAGACGATTCGATTCGCACCTCTCTATCGACGCAAGCTAATATTTGCACGCATATCAGAGACGGTATATTATTCCGCGGCTGCAGTGTATAATAATAACTCATACACTAGACCTGTTGTGTGTGTAGTGAGCTTGATGGGGTGTATTTATATAGTGCAATACTTTATATAGTGTATAATAGTTAATATACACGTAGAGTTGTTGTGTGTAGTGAATGCAGGGTGCGGGTTTATCGGGGCGAAGGGAGAAATCGTAATATATCAGAGGACCGCGTCGAATGGCGATGTTTTGACGCAGAATAACGAGAAAACATTCTAAAGCTCTGCAGAGGCATGTCATTATTCAGACGCTCCATCAGCATAAAGGCCAGGAGGAGGAGGCGGAGAGGAGGAGGAGGTGGAGGGGGAGGTGAATCCCTCCCCGTCGACAATTTCTATACACCTTGCATAGAGGATTGAGTGGGGGAGGGGGACGGGAAGGGAGGAGGGGAAGGGAGGAGGGGAAGGGAGGAGGGGAGGGGAGGAGGGGAAGGGAGGAGGGGAAGGGA
>NW_014585408.1:2693-3774 GCF_000485595.1 Priapulus caudatus
TGCAGTGTAGCATATTGCTTAACTTTATGTTGTTAGTTACTAGAGTAGTGTAGTGTAGTGTGTAGTAGTGTAGTGCAGTGTAGCATATTGCTTAACTTTATGTTGCTGGTTACTAGAGTAGTGTAAAGTAGTGTGTAGTAGTGTAGTGTAGTGTAGCATATTGCTTAACTTTATGTTGCTAGTTACTAGAGTAGTGTGTAGTAGTGTAGCGTAGTGTAGTGTAGTGTAGCATATTGCTTAACTTTATGTTAATAGTTACTAGAGTAGTGTAAAGTAGTGTGTAGTAGTGTAGTACAGTGTAGCATATTGCTTAACTTTATGTTGCTAGTAACTAGAGTAGTGTAAAGTAGTGTGTAGTAGTGTAGTACAGTGTAGCATATTGCTTAACTTTATGTTGCTAGTAACTAGAGTAGTGTAAAGTAGTGTGTAGTAGTGTAGTGTAGTGTAGCATATTGCTTAACTTTATGTTGCTAGTCACTAGAGTAGTGTAAAGTAGTGTGTAGTAGTGTAGTGTAGTGTAGCATATTGCTTAACTTTATGTTGCTAGTCNAATATATATATCAGTATACTCCGGTATTTTGCGTGAGTGTGTAAAGGTAAATACATCGTAATGGGAGCAATACGATAACAACTACAACTTCTCCCGAGGCAGGTTTGCAAATAAGACACAGACGACGAGCGAAGAATCGGCTTACAGGATCGAACTCCCAGACGCCGCGAGCAAACGAGTCAACAATTAAATCCACCCGTCGAGATGCAAGCTGTATGAATGTACAGTAGTCATCTCGTGTTAACACTGATGTTGATTGATGACCGGAGTCTAGCGGAAAGATTAATCGAGAAATACATTGATTGATTGTTAACAAGACGGCATCAACTAGGTACAGTTGACATCTTTCTTCGTAGAGTTCAAACAAGGTTGAAACTGGGTGCATAATCCTTCATTCAGCTGTCTTTGAAGTGTAGGCACCTTAATAAATGATCATGTTGAGTTATAGTAGGTTCTTGTGCAGAGTTTACAGTGGATGTACTAGCTAACATGGTGGGACTCATACGTGCTCTCGCTCTCGCTTTCGCTCTC
>NW_014585408.1:7575-8059 GCF_000485595.1 Priapulus caudatus
CGCGCGCGCCCCGTTTGCGCAACGTAGGGAGAACCCTGATCATATTGGCAGCAGTAATCTTTTAGAGCCTTAAGCATTCTATCACATTTTCCAGTTGATTTTTCTAGAATGTTAACATTGAAATCCCCTAATATTTCATTCCTATACCTATATATACCTAATATAATAATTCAGAGTGGCTATATGGCCGGCAGCCGGCATATATCTGACGGCTGCCGGGCATATAGCCACAGCGATAATAATTTCCTGCTCATTGAACCTGTCAGCATTTATACTTATATTTTCCAATAGTTCGAAGAAGTTGCACCAAAATGTCCCAATCAAAGACACGTCTAGCTCTAGTACAATAGCCCTTGTTCGCCACAGGCGACGAGTGACTCGCCACAGGTGAACAAGGGCTACAGTACTACTACTAGACCTAAGACACATCGGCCTACTACTACGTACTATTAGTATTAGTATTACTGGTGACTAAAGTTAGTAA
>NW_014585409.1:0-3773 GCF_000485595.1 Priapulus caudatus
TAATAAAGACATAAGCTAAATACCCCTGGTAGTTAAGTGATTGATTTTAAACGAACAGCTCTGATTGATTGTCTGAAACACCCCCTGTAAGGATTAATTTTCCGGTTTTCTTGAGTATCTTTAGTATTGATAATACCGGTTCCATGTCCAGATCGGATTGTTTTATCTCGTATGGTGCGTAAGGCGCGATCTGTTCGGCGGGTAAAATATTCGCGTTGATTAATCGCATAATGGTTGAGCCACTGACCCCACAATAACCTTTCGCTTGCACCAGGTTGAGGATGCCATCGTCTTCTCGTTTGGGCGCTGCTTTAATACCCTGCTTTGTTCGGATAGTACGTACACTTGATTGACTCCAGCGCTTGCCCTTGCCAGTTTTCCTGCCCAACCTGCTTAACACCATAGCGATTTCGGCATCGTTATATCTTATCGCCATCTTTCGGATCAACTCAAGATCTTCCGCTTTTGTTTTGTGCCCCTGGTTGGCGGGCAGGGGCCTTGGGATAATCAAATCGGTATGACTGCCGCCTTGCCAGTGAATGATAAAACTCAAAAGTTGCTTTTCTTTATCGATATCGACGATGATTTCTTTGATCAAGCATCTTATGATTTTCTTTTTGAGCGCCACCGGACTTTCGGCTCGATGCCAGGTATCGGCAAAGTCTTGGCCGAGCGCAAGTATCGATTGTTTGCCCTGTTCGGTGAGCGTTTGTGGTGCTACCTGTGCGGCATTGAGCGTATTTTTGACTTGTTCGGCTTTTTCCAGTTTTTCGTTCCAGCGTTGCTCCAGGGTATCGACGACTAAACGGTTGCTGGGATCAGCCTGGTCATATTGCAGGAAGGCCCGCTGTGCTTCATATTCCACTTGTTGTAATTGTCTTTGCAATGCGATGTGATGATCGCTGCGATGGCTCTCAAGTTGCTCGACTGCCCGCAGGCTCGCGGCGACGCCTTCGGGCGTGATGCGCTTGAGCACTTCGTCGGCGATTCTCTGCTCTGCCGCCATCCCGCCAAAGCCGATACAGTAGCGTCCTGCGCTTTGATAGTCACCATGGCACAAGTACCTCGGTGTCGTCCCCTGCTTGCCCCAATAGCGCACCTGGAGCTTGTGTCCACAACGCGCGCAGCGCAATAGACCCGTGAGCAACCCATGCCCTTGCCGAACAGCCAGGATAGATTCATCCGGCTGGAAGTTCGTACCATTGTTGTCGATCATACGCTGAAACCGAAGATAGCTTGCCCAGCTAATATACCCTTCATGGTGATTCTGGATAAAGACTTTTGCCTGATCGTGCGGAAGAATCGCGGCTTGTCGCTTTCTAAGTTCTCCCTGTTCCAGCACCTTTTCGGTGGGGCGACGCCCATAGACATAGGCGCCCGCATAAATGGGATTGTGCAATACGCTGGGAATAAAGGTCTGTGCCGGTAGCTTCCACACCAGTTGGATCTGTCCGCCGATGGATTTATTCACCGGCAGTTCAATCTGGTTCTCCATGAACCAACCATAGGTCTGGCGGATACTGCCGAGTGCCTGGAATTTGTTAAATATCAGCATCATGGCGTCCTGTACGCGCCGATTCGGGTCTTTAATGATCGCATCGCCATCGCGGATAAAGCCCGGTGCGACGGTCGTGAACAGTTCGCCACGCCGAGCCTTGGCTTCTTTGCCTTGCTGCAGGCGCAAGCGCAATATATTGAGTTCGGCGGCGCTGATCGTGCCCTTGATACCCAGCACCAACTGATCATCGAATTGACTGGGATCGTACACAGTCTGCTCATCGCCGATCAGGGTATTGAAGAGCTGGCATATCTCCATCAAGTGGCACCAGTCTTTATCGGTGCGGGACAAACGCGAGAGCTCACGGCTTAGAATAATGCCAACATCGCCAAGCGCCACGCTGGTCAACAGTTGTTGAAATCCTGGGCGTTCGCGCGAGCCCGATGACGCACTGGCACCGAGGTCTTTATCGATCACTTCGACCCGGTTAAAACCCAACTCGGTTGCGCGATCAGCTAAGGCGTATTGCAGGTGCTGGCTTTCGATATTGTGTTTGACCTGAGTTAAGCTCGACTGACGCAGATAGACGATGGCTTTTCGGGTCAGGTGATCAGTATTGATCCTGCTGTGAAGGCTGTGATTGATCATGATGCAATTTCTCCTGTGTTTGGAAAACAGTGATAATGACTAAAGTCATCAACTCGATAAGTGCCTGTTGTTGCTGCTGATCGAGCTCATGGTGTAGTAGGTGATCTTCATCGTTGTGAAAGTGAAAGCTGTGTTGATCCATCGGTGTGCTCCAAAGCATCGCATAGCGGCTTTACAGCAGAACAATTGGCACGGACTAAATCAACGATTTCCAACAGGATAGGCAAAGGAATATCGATAGCAGGTCCCACCTGAAGCAGCGCCGCCTCGGGTTGTAACATCCATAGTGGTAGTACTAAGGTTTTGCCTGGTGACAATTCAACGGTGATCCGCCCAGCTTTCCCGCCAGCGCGCTGTAGCACTTTGAAGGTTTGATTGGCATAGGGATGATATGAATAATAAACCCTTGCCGTCGGAGACAAGGTAGTTAGTGTGGTTGGTGATGCATAATCACTACCACGTTGTTTTATTTATCGATAAAGACGCTGCAGAGCGTTGGAGTGATCGTGACGTCGTAGAACACTGGCATCAGTTATTTAGTGGCAATGCCTATAGCCAACGCTATCTTCGTGGGGAGTTATTGTCTTTAGCAGAACAGGAAATGCTCACTCGATCTATAGAGCTATGGCGGGGTCGTTTAATAGATATTAGCTGGTTTATGCGGATACTGAATGACAAAATCATCGGGAATGATTTTGAACAGCTATGCTGGCCTCGAAGGGGTGAGTATCAGGATGATACGAATAACGTATAGCGCGCCTGGCCAACCAGGAAGATAATTGTACGGGTAGATTCTGGGACCGGTTTTCACGTCCTGCACCAACAGTAGGCGCTTTAGGCGAAACCGGCATACATCACATCCATGTGAATAAAGGCCGATTCTCCAGCCAGGCATTACTTGACGAAAAGGCACTCATCGCCTGTGCAGCTTATGTCGATCTAAATCCTATTCGAGCAGGACTGGCAAAAAGCCTCACTGAATCCGAGCACACCAGCATTAAACGCCGTTGCGAAAAAGCCGAGCAAGCCACACAGCCGAATCATCCCAATCAACAAGTGAAAGACTTATTGCCGTTTGCAGGCAACATCAGACAAGACATGCCGAAAGGTTTGCCATTTAAACTGACCGAATATCTCGAACTGGTAGACTGGACCGGCAGAATACTGCGAGAAGACAAGAAGGGCGCGATACCGGAAGACGTGCCACCAATCCTCGCACAATTAAACATCGACCCGAAGGAATGGTGTTATCTCAGCCAGCATTTCGAAAGCCGATTCAAGTCACTGGTCGGCACCGCCCACAACGTCAAAGCAGCCTGCGAACAACTGGGCCAAAAATGGGCGCATGGTATTCGAGCCTGCCGAGTGGCTTTTCCGGTCTAGCGCCACAATCTGACTAACCGATAACAGTCAATCACCGGCCTGAAACATCGGCCATCGGGCGGTTATGCCGGGTGCCTGAAAACAGGCCCGCAAGATATGAAAAAGTAGTGTAATTTCTCCGAAAACCTTTTTTTGATTCAACTCGCCTTCAGGTAAATGTTAAAGCGACGTATTTTATTACTTGGTGCTTTCTAAAATATGGGTGTCTATGTTTGTATTGAAAAGCACGATAATTTCATTTTGT
>NW_014585410.1:2500-3773 GCF_000485595.1 Priapulus caudatus
ATACCATTTCTACCTTGCCTAACTGCCTAATATATACAACCAGCTAGTAAGCCATTTCTTAGCAGTCAGCTAATTGTTTAACAGCGGTTTGACATATTCTCTGTGCTGTCGCTAAAAAAAGTGATGCGAATAACTGCAGAATAAATCGATCCAGAGGAAGTAAAAGCCCGGCGCAACCTAGGCAGGAAATTGAGCCCGACATAGTGGGTTCGAGTCCCATTAGGTTTCTGTAATGTTATAAAGGGGACTCGAATGTGCACAACATAAACTTAAACAGCACAATTAACTCAATTAAATCAATTAAACCAATTATCCTAATTAAATAATTAACAACTAAAACTAAACGTTAACTAACGCTTAATTAATTAATTAGGATTAATAACTTAACGTCAATTAAAATCAATTACCGTCAATTAAATTCCACAGACTAAATCACAACAACAAAAATTCAGCGTAATCGAAGAAGCATGAGTAAGCGCCAATACCGCGTGCACAGACAGATGTCGGATGCTGTTTCATTCGGTCTAATAACGTTTGAGGGCAGAACAGAGAGAGCCGCCACAAAGGAGGGAAAGCGAGCGAGAAGGAGGGAGAAGGAAAGTAGATGAAGCCGCGAGAGTCAGCGACAGAAGAAGCAAGCGCGACGAAGAGAGAGAGTACGGTTGTCGGGCGGAGAGTGCGCACAGAGGAGAGAGGGAGAAAGAAAGAGAGAGAAAGACGAGAGAGCAGAGAGAAGAGAGAGAGAGAGAGAGAGAGAGCGCGAAGCTGGAGAGAGAGAAGAGTGAGGCGAAGAGAGAAGACCGAGAGAGGAGAGAGAGAGAGAGAGAGAGAGAAGACGAGAAGAGAGAAGAGCCGAGAGAGGAGAGTGAGAGAGAAGCGACGAAGAGAGAGAGAAAAGAGAGAGGGACGAGTCGGAGAGAGAGAGAGAGAGACGAGAGAGAGAGAGAGCACGAGAAGACGAGGCAGAGACGAAGAGTGGAGAGAGAGAGAGGGAAGACAAGATAGAGAGAAAAGAGAGAGAGAGAGAGAGAGAGAGAGAGAGCACGAGAGAGATGAGAAGCTAGAGAGAGGAGGGAGAGTGCAGAGAGAGCGAGAGAGCAGAGAGAGAAAGAGAGAGAGATCAAGGGAAGAAAGCCAGAGAGAGATGAGAGAGAGAGAGAGACGAGAGAGAGAGAGCAGAAAGAGAGAGGAGAGAGGGAGCACGACGAGAGAGCGCGAGGAGAGAGAGAGAGAGAGAGAGCGAGAGGAAAAAGAGAGACGAGAGCAGACCAGA
>NW_014585411.1:0-3772 GCF_000485595.1 Priapulus caudatus
ACACACACACACACACACACACACTACACACACACACACACACAAACGCGCGCGCGCGCAAACGCACATGCTTACACGCGCAAACACACGTATACATGTACACACGCGCACACGCACACGCGCACACGCCCATGCGAACACGCGCAAACACACGTATATACATGTACACGCGCGCACACGCACACGCACATGCGTACACGTTTAAACAAACGTATATACATGTACACACTCGCACACGCACATGCGTACCACGCGCCAAACACACGTTACATGTACACACGCGCCACACACACACAAAACACACGACCACACACACACACACACAACACACACACACCACACACACACACCACACACACACACACACACACACACACAGGAGAAGAAGACGAGAGAGACGCATGAGAGAGCACAAGACGCAGCAGCAAAGAGCGACAAGGCGAGCTGAATGTATCTTAAAACTTGTACTCTGTATCTGTAACGACCTCTTCTATGCAGCATCGAACGAACGCAATGGAAAACGATTAGCCCTTCTCGAAGACAAAACTGNTACACACACACACACACACACACACACACACACACACAGGGAGAGAGAAAGAGAGAGAGAGAGAGAGAGAGGGACAAGCGAGCTTGAATTGCATTTAAACTGTACTTGTATTGTAACTGACCTTTCTAGAGCATCGAAGAACTCAATGGAAAACGATTAGGCTTCGAAGACAAAATTGAGGAGCAGGGAAATCTTCCGACGGAATTGCACGAGCTGCTAGGAAAAGAATCACGGAGGAGGAAGCGATCTACCTACACGTGCGTCCCTATGTGGGACCCGAACTGTATTCCAGCCGTAAAGAATCAAGTGAGTTACATACGGTCGGGTGGACAGATACGTATCAGATGGCGTATCCATGGGGGTTCATTACTTACGACCTCTCTCTCTCTCTCTCTCTCTCTCTCTCTCTTCTCTCTCTCCTCTCTATCTCTCTCTTCTTTAGTCTCTCTCTCTCTCTCGCTCTCTCTCTCTTTTTCTCTCTCTCTCCCTCTCCTCTCTCTTTCTCTCTCATCTCTCTCTCTCTCTCTTTTCTCTCTCTCTCTCCCTTCCCTCTCTCTCTCTCTCTTTCTTTCTCTCTTTCTCTCCCTTTCCTCTCTCTCTCTCTCTTTTCTCTTCCTCTCTCACTGTTTCATCTTATTCTCCCTTCCCAATCTTCTTTCTTTCCGTCTTCCTTTATTACTCCCGTATTTCTTCCCCATCTCACTCTCCCTCTCCACTTTCTCCCTCTTTCTTTCTCTCTCTCTTTCTTGCTCTCACTCACTTACTCACTCTTTCGGTCCTTTCTCTCTAACGCCATGCGCGTGGTTTCCCCTTCGGCTCCCTCTTTCACCAAATCACAGGTCTGCTGTGGCCAAGAATGGAGGAATGTTATTGCAGTGATATAGCCATACGTGATGATGTTGATTATTGACGTTGATTCTAGCGTTGAAAGTTGCATATTGATACGTGATAAGTTGATATTACAATGAAATAATTAGATTATGTGGTTGAAGAGTGAGTAGCCGTCAGGTCTATATGACAACTGTTATGCGAGTTGACGCGGGCACCTGCGTAAATTTAGCGTGACAGTATTATATTTTCTCGTAGCCGTTCAATGCGGCTGTTGCTACGCTTTTGCTTCAATGCGTGAGTATGAACACACACACACAAATATATATATATATATATATATATATGTAAGGCATATAAAAAAATAGATATATAGGCCTTTGAACTATATATTATGTGCAGATCGCCGTCATCCGTACAAAAAATATGGCGCTCTGCAATTCGCAAATACGCAGGCTGTCGCCAAATTTTACCATGTTTTCCTATAGGCGGATAGCCCGAAAATGGTTTGAATGCATAATTTCGTCGGCATGCGCAAATCCGATATTTCCCCTTGTGAAACCGAGAAATTATTCGAAATGTGTACATAGCGAAAACGCACAAACGGAGTCTACTGCATTCCCTACAGTTGCCAACGGAAGCATTATTTCGTTAAATTTCGGAAATTTTTCTAGAGAGCACGTCGCCAGCATTAGGTGCATCCGAAAAAAATGTTCGCTAGCGTCTCCGCCCGTCGCATGCATCGACTGATGACAGGCGGCAGGGAAAATAGCTGTAGGTGGTAAAAAAACGACGGCTGAGAGAGAGATAATATAGGTGAAGTAGGAGTTTTGCACCCTATAGGCTAGGGCGAGCTACTAATTATGAACACAGGTCTACTGAAAATATTTTATTACAGAAATCTAGGCAGAGATACTCCCTCACCATATTAAATACATATTCATCACAAAATATAACTCCTCTCTCGTGAGATATTGCGCATGCGCTATAACACACTAACGCAGCCAGATTGTGTGCTGACTGGTATATACAGCGAGGACCTTTCATGCAAGGGCTTATTCCTATTTCTTAAGAGAGGTCTACTCATGGAATTTTATCATAGAAATCTATGCTAGGATAACTCCTCTTCATTTTAAATGCATAAATGTTGCAAAATATTATTATTCTCGAGAGATATTGCGCATGCGCGCGCATCGTTTTAGACGTGCAGTGCGAACTCATTAAAACTGCATTATATAGTTTACTGAGGGAGAGAGGGGTGGGAGACTAAGTACAGGTGGCAGGGAAAAAAGCTGAAGGCGGTAAAAAACGGCGGCTGAGCGAGGGATAATATAGGTGAAGTACTGTAGCGAATGAAGTAGGAATTTTGCACCCTACAGGCTAGGGCGCTCTACTAATCATAAACACAAGTCTACTGATAATAATTTATTACAGAAATCTAGACTGAGATACCCCCTCACTATATTAAAAACATATTCATCACAAAATATAACTCCTCTCATGAGATATTACGCATGCGCTAACACACTAACGCAGCCAAATTGTGTACTGACTGGTATATACAGTGGGGACCTTACATGCAAGGTCTTCTTCCTATTTCTTAAGAGCGGTCAACTCATGGAATTTTATCATAGAAATCTATGCTAGGATAACTCCTCTTCATTTTAGATGCATAACTGTTACAAAATATTATTCTTCTCGGGAGATATTGCGCATGCGCGCGCACCGTTTCAACTGCATTATATAGCATACTGAGGGAGAGAGGGGTGGGAGACTGAGGACGGACGGCAGGGGAAATAGATGTAGGCGGTAAAAAAACGTTTCTAGAGGCGACGTCGGAAAGAGGTGCGGGCGGTAAAATGTCCAGCATAGAATGTGCATCAGTTCTCACCGTCGGCCGCTCGAAAAAGATGGCGCTCTGCAATTCGCAAATACGCAGGCGGTCGCCGAATTTTACTATGTTTTCCTATAGGCACATAACCCCAAAATGGTTTGAAAGCATAATTTCGCCTCATGCTCTATATTTTCGGCGCTAACGGGCATACGCATATCTGATATTTCCCCTTATGAAACCGAGAAATTATTCGAAATATGTACATAGCCAAAACGCACAAACGGAGTTTACTGGATGCCCTAAAGTTGCCGACGCAAGCAGTATTTCGCTGAATTTCTACAATTTTCCTAGCGAGCACGTCGCCAGCACAAGGTGCATGCGATAAAAAAAATTCGCTAGCGTCTTAGCCCGTCGCAGAGGCGACGTCGGAAAAAGGTGCGGGCGGTAAAATCGTCGACCGGAGCGTATGTCCAGCATATAGTATTATGGCAACGCGCACACTCGCGCATATCTATCGATATATATATTTAGAGAGAGAGAGAGAGACAGAGAGAGAGAGA
>NW_014585412.1:0-2500 GCF_000485595.1 Priapulus caudatus
GAATGTTGCCTCACATGCTCACGACTTCATCGAACATGTTAAATTCACTCTTGCATCAAACAGTTTCACCAGCGTTAAAACATGCACCGCGTTAGACACAGTGCGAACACACACACACCACACAAACCAACAGTGATCGAAAACACTGACAAGATTCGGATAATAGACGGTCTGATGGTTGTGACACAGAAAACAAAAATTAGCAGATTATTGAAACAGTTCTTTAAACTGCTGTGAATTAGAGCAGAACCGTACTGATGCGTAAAGAATGCAAGCTACGACAAATATATCTGATCGATGAAGGTAATAATCTCACAGGAACAAAGCGCCATGCCTAAGATATAAGGCGACTAGCCAGCAACGCAACTAACACACAGGCATTCCAGTTAGTCTTATCAGACAAGATTCGATAAAAGGACAGTTTTGCATCAATCACAAGCAAATCGTTGGAAACCCATGACCAGGTAAAATATACCAAACAAAAGAAGAAAGTGCCATCTATTCCAAATTTTAAAACCCAAACTATACAAGAAAACACGATGCCAGAAGGCAACAACCAATTGGCAAACAATGCACACCACTCAAGTATGTGCCTTTGTTAAGGAAACATCGCTACTTCAGATGCATGGTGAGTGCGTGATGAACCAGGTGAAACTGTGCAAATTGGCACATACGACGCCACACTCTGTGACGCCATGTTTAATACTGGACGGTTCACGGAACCATATAAGTGTTCATTAGCATGAAATAATCATATTAAATTTATATTAAAGATAAAAACTGATTACATATGCATCAGAAAAAAATTAACATTTGTGTCACAATTACATTCTTACTCACGTATTCTCACTTGAATATCGGCAAGGTTTTAAACTGTCAGAAACAAATCATAAGACATTACAGTATGTGACATATTAATAATATGTGCACATAAATCTATTCCAATAAGAAGAGAAAGACATATAAACTGTGGACATGTCCCCACTCTATTATGATTTATTCATTTTGTAAACAATATATAAAAAAAGAATAACATATCATTCACCGCTACACTACCATGGATACCCCACAAGTAAAATACTTACTTTCGCATATGTAAAGGTGACATATAACAACATACAACAACACTAAAAAACAACACCATGGTTAATAAATACTAATAAAAGGATAGACTAATTAAAAGATTTCCACGCCCTTATAAGTTAATTTAAACAGCTACAGGTATAGTAATACACATAAACTTTTCATGCTTAAAATAATAAAAAATCGTTAACAAAACTTAAAAAAGTAACGAGCAGCTAAAGCCACGAAGTAAAAGAAAGAAGTAAAAGCACACTATAATGCCCACTAGCGCCTAGGGTATGCAGTAAAAAATAATCTCTTGGCATAAAGTCCCTCGGTTAATCAGAATAGATTTGAACCACTCGCGTTTTTTTCAGTTGATCCTGACCCTTGGTTGTGGCAATTGGTATCCATATACATGATAACAGCTATGATCACAAATGAATACTGATACCATTCTAATATCTGATATACTGATACTGATATACTGATAATCCTGATATCTGAATATATCTGATATAATCTGATATATCTATATGCTGATGATATCTGATATCGCATCTGATACAATGCCTACTGATAATCTATCATCTGAATACAATGATATCTTGAACAATATTCCGCGGTGCCGCTATGAGCGGGTTAGTGACATGAGCGCATACGCACAACAGCGCAACGCAGCGCCACGCACACGCACACCACACGCACACACCGACCACACGCCGGCAGCAGACGCACACCAGCACAGAAAAAAACACACATCAACACCCACGGCACCCATCCGCCACGCAGCCACACACACATGCACACAGCCACCACACCACACACACACACACCACACACACCACACCACAGCACACGCGCAGAGACAGCGAGAAAAGAGAGCAGAGAGAGAGAGTAGAGAGAGAGAGAGAGAGAGAGAGAGAGAGAGAGAGCGAGAGGGAGAGAAGAGAGAGAAAGAGAGAGAGAAGAGAGATAGAGAGAGAGAGAGAAAAGAGAGAGAGAGACAGAGAGACAGAGAGAGCCGAGAGAGACCGAGAGAGAGAGAGAGTAGAAGAGAGATGAGAGAATGAGAGAATGAGAGAGAGAGAGAGAGAGTAGAAGAGAGAGAGAGAGAGATGAGAGAAGCAGTACGAGAGAAGCGCAGCACCCCACTCGCTTCGTAGCTCTCGCCAATCGATTCATGATCCGGTCGCGGAGTGCTTGTAATGCGGCATTTTCGGCCTTTTCTACTCATGCTCAATGCCCGCGTCTAAGCGCGAATTATGTGTCGATACAGAGGAGTAGGATAGTACGATGCCACGCGGCACAGTGGCGCGAGCGTCGGGCGCGTCTGCGGTCACATGCCTAGCGCAGACCTGCGACTTTTCAGCAACTGCGACAGCGATCGGTCGCTCTGCGACGAAGGCAAGACATCGCTCCCCGAAATTGCTTTAGA
>NW_014585413.1:0-3768 GCF_000485595.1 Priapulus caudatus
CTGTGATCAGAGCGGGACTTACTTCATGATGGTAGCATGTGATAAGAGCCGCGACACACATCGAGACCATTACTTCGTGACTGTAGCCACGTGTGAATAGAGCGGTGGACTTACGTTCCATGAGCTGTAGGCCGCGTGCTGATAGAGCGGGGACTTACTGTCATGATGTCCCGTGCAATATGAGCGCACAGGGACCTTAACTCGTACCAAATAGATGTAGCGTGGTGAAAGAGCGGGGGACTTAACTTCATGAAGTACGTGTGACAGAGCGGGGGCTTAACCATGCATGATGTTAGCCGTGTGAATTGAACGGAGACTACCACAATCAGAATAGTAGTGTGTGATAGAGCGGGGCGACTTACTTCAGTGATGTATGTGTGACTAACACGAATGCACACGGACACACACACAGGACACCCATATAACCTATCATGATGTTAGCGGTGATAGAGCGGGGGACTTACTTCATGATGTAGCCGCGTGTGATAGAGCGGGGGACTTACTTCATGATGTAGCGTGTGATAGGCGCGCGGAACTTACTTCATTGATGTAGATGTGATCGACGGGGATTACTTCATGATGGTAGCGTATGACAGAGCGGGGGACCTTACCTTCATTGATGTATGGCCGCCGTGTGATAAGGGCCACACGGGACTTACACTTCATGAGTAGGTGTGTGATTAGAGCGGCACCCGGAACTTACTCACACTATCCTACGAATGTAGCATGTGATAGACAAGGGACTTTACTTCATGATGTAGCGTGTGCACATGAGCAGGAACACGGGACTCTCACACTTCATGATTAGCCTTGTGATAGAAGGAGACTTACTTCATGATGTAGTGTGTGATAGAGGCCGACACAGGAAACTTACTTCTCTGCAATGATGTAGTTGTGTGATAGATGGCGGTGGAACTTACTTTCATATGTAGCATTGTGAGTAGAGCAGAACTTACTTCGATGAATGTAGGCCCAGTGTGGATAGAGCGGGGGACTTACTTCATGGATGTAGTGTGTCGATAGAGCGGGGAACTTACTTCATGATGTAGCGATGTGATAGGAGCGGCACGCAACAGGGACGTACTTCATGATGTAAGCGTGTTGAATCCAGAGCGGGGGGACTTACTCATCGATATGTAGCCGTGTGTGAATAGAGCGGGGACTTAAATTCACCAGACACATGTAAAGCGTACACAGATCGATATCAACAAGCGGGGGACTTACTTCAGATGTAGCCGCCGTGTGACTCAACAGAGCGTCCGGGCACATCTACTACTCAATGATGTAGCCACAGTGCTATGACATATGAGTGGGGGGACTTTACGTCCCACTACATGCCTTAGCACAGTGGTGATAGAGCGAGGGACTCGTACTTCAATGTATGGTACCGCCGTGTGATAGAGCGGCACTGGGACTACTTCATTATGTAGCTGCGTGTGATAGAGCGGCCGCGAGCAACCTTACTTCATGCTACGCATACACATCACAGCGCTGTGAATAGAGCGGCACCGGATTACTTCATGCATGCTACAACAGCAGCTGAAACTAACACGACACGGCACATCAGCAGCAGAGACTCTATACCATCCATAGGACTATAGACGTGTGACAGAGGGGGACTTACTTCATGATGCAATGGGCCGCTCGTGACAAGACGCACGCGACCCGGACACTCTCATTCAATGACATGTCACAGCCGCTTGTGACTAGGAACGGGAGCTTACTCATGCATATAGTGTGTGATAGAGCGTGGGGAGCTTACTGTCATGATGGTAGTGTTGTGAATAGAGGCGGGGAACTTACTTCATGAATGTAGCATGTGATGAGAGCGGCAGCACACACACGGGACATCACACACATCATCGAGATGTACAGCGTGTGATCAAGCGGCGGGGATTACACTTCCATATGATGTACACGCCACACCGGTATGCTAGATACGGAGGTCTGAGCCGGGTGGACTTACTTCATGAGTGTAGCCGTGAGTACAGCATGGACCCTTACTCTCGAGGATGTACGCTGCTATTCAGAGCGGAGGTCAAGCGAGGGACTTACTGAGCCAAGACAAGTAGAGAAAGTGAGAAATGAGGAACGAAAGACAATTACACAGCCGTCAATAAACTCATGAAGGAGATACAGGAACAGGAAGGAGACACAAGATAAAACCCTAAGAGCTATAAACCAAGCAGAGAGGCAGAGACGCTCGACACAAACTTAGGCGACGAATGCTCAAAAAAATTTTTAAAAAACCCCCTATGAGGTATCCTGTAGCTGTGATGTAAGTATGATCGTGGCTGTGTACTCTAACTTTCAATGCAGTGTTACTGGCCGGTGATTGCCTGAGTTAGGAGGCGCGCAGTCATTCACTTAGCGGTGAGAGCCATTACTTCCATCAGCTCATTGGCAATTTTTTTCTTAAATCTTGGTAGACCCGTGTACCGCCGCGGGCGGTAGTAAAGTCGCCGTAAGAAAAAAAAAATTTTTTTCTAAAGATAAGTGTCTTTGTGGCGGGGTTTCTTTTAGTTAACGCAGTTTTTTATCGGGGCTAAAAGGTTTTTTATATGTTAGGTAGATTCCCCCAAACCTCCTTTGAATCTCGTAACTGTGATAAGATCTTTGTATTAGTCTGAGTATATTCGTATTCATTAGGATAACCTGTCCGAGAAACCAACTATATATTTATCTATGCAATGCTATCTACTATCTATCTATCTATCTATGCTCCTATCATTATCTATCTATCTATCTATCTATCATTCTATCCTATCTAATCTATCCTATCTATCTATCTATTCTATCTATCTATCTATCTATCATATCACTATCTATCCTATCTATATTTAATATCTATCTATCGATCTGCTTGTCTATGCTATCTATCCATCTATCTATCTCAGCTCTAATCTTATCTCATCTATCCATTATTCTATTATTATATCATATATATAATCTCTATCTATATATAATATATATTTATATATATATATAATTTATATATAATATTATATAGTATGTATATATATATATATATATGGTCACGATACATACATAACATAACCACAACACACACGCACATATCCGTTTCGTGCGGTGAACGTGCCTTTTCAGCCTTTTCAACACTTTCCAAAACATTGCCGTTTTTGTTTGACACTCTAGCGGTGTTTTACAATGATTTATGTGACAGCGATTACATAAGCTTGCGGGCATTGTAGCCTACATACGTCCCGCCATGCGTACGGTGTCCGCGGGGAAGACGGAAGCACATGGGGTGGAGCAGCAGTGTATATATATATATATATATAATATATATATTCGAACTGTTAACGTGCGCGTATATCACGCACGGGATGACGCACTGGATTACTGTTTCCGCCGGAAGCTGGCGAGATCCGTGTCGAGGTGCAGGTGTAGGAAAAGGTTTTCCCCAATAAAAAATCTGCGGATGGTGCGTTGATGGCTATTTTTCATACGCGCTTGTTCCGTGAAAGCTTTCGTTCTCATACACAAATGTATGCTGTTGCCGGTATTTTGGTATTTACTTAGACTCCTCTAACAACCGGTTTATCTCTTTTTTTCAGATCGCAGTGAACGTTGTAAAGAATGTGCAATCCAATATTGAAGGTAAAAAATATAGACTCGGCCCACTGACGCCAAAACACCGTACTTACAGACACGCACTAACACGCGCACGCGCACGGACACACACTCACACACACACACACACACACACACACACACACACACACACACACACACACACACACACGA
>NW_014585414.1:0-2243 GCF_000485595.1 Priapulus caudatus
GTTTTTGTAGGCGTGGTTAGGTAGAGGTGGGAGGGTGGTGTAGGCGTGGTTAGATAGAGGTGGGAGGGTGGTGTAGTAGTGGTCTAGTAGAGGTGGGAGGGTGGTGTAGGCGTGGTTAGGTAGAGGTGGGAGGGTGGTGTAGTAGTGGTCTAGTAGAGGTGGGAGGGTGGTGTAGTAGTGGTCAGGTAGAGGTGGGAGGGTGGTGTAGTAGTGGTCTAGTAGAGGTGGTTGGGTGGTGTGAGGGTAAGGGTAGGGGTGAGTGATGGAGACAGCCAGAGAAGAAGAGGGAAAGTGGAAGGAAAGAATAAGAGAAGAAAATGTTGCGAGACGGACGAAAGTAAGAAATGGAGAAAGGAGCGAAGAAGAAGATCAAGAAAGACATTTTTTGGATAGCAAGAAATCGAGAGAGAGAGAGAGAGAGAGAGAGAGAGAGAGAGAGAGAGAGAGAGAGGNCACACACACACACACACACACACACACACACACACACACACACACACACACACACACACACACACACACACACACACACACACACACACACACACACACACAGTCGCTAGTTTATGCAGTTTGTGTCGTGTTAGCTAGCTAGCTCGTCCTGCCGCGATACGAAATGCCAATATTCGAATACGAATATAGAATACGTATTAGATACGTATTCGACAATATTCTATATACGAATAGAATACGTATTTTAAGAATATGCTCGGGCGCCGTTAGTAGCGGCACGAGGAAGGTGGGCAAGGGTTAGCTCTAGAACTATAGCTCTTCGCTCTGCCACAGGCTATAGTTCTAGTGCTAGACTAGGGTTGAGCAATATGTAGCGTTGTCGGCGCGCGCGTGCGCACGGTAAATTTGCTGTGTTGCTAATGTTGCTGTTTAGACCGATTCGAGAACTTCGTGTAGATGAGCCCACGATGGTTGCCAACGACATACTGTGTCAGCCTATAACAATAGAGTTTTATAGAAAAGTGTGAGATTTTATTCAGCTGCAGGGAGCCGCGTTGCGGGATGTCGGACTACCGACTGATTCTCACGCGAACACTAGCAAGCGTGCAAGGTCACCGACGCACGTACGCACGCACTCGCACCCGAGCACGCACGCACGCACACACGCAAGCGCACGCACGCACGCGTACGTACGAAGGCGCACGCACACATATAACACACAGATGCATACGAACGCGTGCATACAGGCGTACAATCACGCACGTATACGTACCTCAACGCACGCACCTCAACGCACGCACCTAGTAACGCACGCACGTACCTACTAGAAACACGCACACGCACCTAATAACGCACACACCTAGTAACGCACGCACGTACCTACTAGAAACACGCACACGCACCTAATAACGCACACACCTAGTAACGCACGCACGTACCTACTAGAAACACGCACACGCACCTAATAACGCACACACCTAGTAACGCACGCACGTACCTACTAGAAACACGCACACGCACCTAATAACGCACGCACCTAGTAACGCACGCACGTACCTACTAGAAACACGCACACGTACCTAATAACGCACGCACTTAATAACGCACGCACGTACCTACTAGTGCACACGCACCTAATAACGCACGCACTTAATAACGCACGCACGTACCTACTAGTGCACACGCACCTAATAACGCACACACTTAATAACGCACGCACGTACCTACTAGTGCACACGCACCTAATAACGCACGCACTTAATAACGCACGCACGCACCTACTAGTGCACACGCACCTAATAACGCACGCACTTAATAACGCACGCACGTATTACTAGTGCACACGCACCTAATAACGCACGCACTTAATAACGCACGCACGTATTACTAGTGCACACGCACACGCACGTGCGGAGATGTTAGAGATTGAGACGATCACTAATTTTGACTTCGTTGTAAAAACCTCCGCCCCTAGAGCCCGCCCCCTACATGGCGAGCTGGGTGGTTTTACAGCTACAGGCAGGCGTACCTTTTGTCTGTGCGCTGTTGTGTCGCTGGAGGCATAACTGGAAGCAAGCGTGCGTGGGGCTGGCGTCTTTCCTTTAAAGTCTTATATACAGAGACGCAGGGGTCGTAACTAATGAATGGTATGTCTTATTTCAGGCAGTATCGTACGGTCTTGTTTCGCTCATTCTACCTCCCCTCCCCTCACTCACCCTCTCTCGTCTTCTCTCTCTCTCTCTCGTCTTCTCTCTCTCTCTCTCTCTCTCTCTCTCTCTCTCTCTCTCTCT
>NW_014585414.1:2253-3768 GCF_000485595.1 Priapulus caudatus
AGAGAGAGAGAGAGAGAGAGAGAGAGAGAGAGCGAGAGAGCTGTGCTGCTGCTGGGGCTACTGCGCGAGTTTTGGGCCCCGGCCACTCACTCACCGACTCTCCCCACCTCTCTCTCTCTCTCTCCCGTTACTGAACCGCCTGCAGAAAAACTTCGAGCTCCGTATAGTATATTTAGATTAGCTAGTTCTCCGGAGCTAGTGGTTTTGCTCGCGCCCGCGCGTGCTGTGAAGATTCTTTACTTAATAGCAGGGGCGCGGAAGTGAATCTCAGACGGTGTGGCTAGACAGGGTGTGCTCGGGTAGGTGGGTAGTTAGAGCACGATGAATGCAAATGTAAGTAGGGCCATGATCGGTGAGGTTACGGGGTAAAGGAAAGTTTAGGGTTAGGGTTAGAGTTAGACTTGATGTTAGTGATGGTGTAGAGTTGGATAGCATTACGTTAGGATTATGGTAGCTCTAGAACTATAGCCCTTCGCTCTGCCACAAGCCTGTGGCGGAGCAAAGGACCATAGTTCTAGAGCTAGGATTATGGTCACACTTAGCCCTGGCTCAAACCAAAACCAGTCCTAGCCGTAACCACACGAGCCTAACTTGAACTAAAATCCTGATCCCAACTCTAAACCCATAGTGTCGCCCCTCAGCCGCAGTACTTCAGCGTCAGTGTCACGTGCTCACCATACTTCAGCGTCAACGTCACGGGCTCACCATACTTCAGCGTCAGTGTCACGGGCTTACCATACTTCAGCGTCAACGTCACGGGCTCACCATACTTCAGCGTCAACATCGCAGGCTCACCATACTTCAGCGTCAGTGTCACGGGCTTATCATACTTCAGCGTCAACGTCACGGGCTCACCATACTTCAGCGTCAGTGTCACGGGCTTACCATACTTCAGCGTCAACGTCACGGGCTCACCATACTTCAGCGTCAACGTCACAGGCTCACCATACTTCAGCGTTAACGTCACGGGCTCACCATACTTCAGCGTTAACGTCACGGGCTCACCATACTTCAGCNTCTCTCTATCTCTTTCACTCTCTCTCTATCTACCTCTCTTTCTCTCTACCTCTCTTTCTCTCTATCTCTTTCACTCTCTCTCTATCTACCTCTCCTACCCCTCTCTCTCTCTCTCGGTATTGTCCTGCATGGAGGGCGAGCAATTTGCAAATTTCAAGATGATGTCGTCATCGTTGGAAGCCAAGCTGACCTTAGCGTGACCCCGCGTGTACTGCTGGGTGGCATGTGCGCCCTTTGCAGGATGGCAGCGCCGACGTCTGCCGGGACCGCCGACGCTGTGACAGTCGTATTTTCCCTTCGACCTTTTACCTGTGACCCTAACACACGAGATTCTATACAGACGAACAGCGTCCCCTGAAAGAGAGAGATATCTAGATAGAGAGAGAGAGATAGAGAGCGCGCGAGAGAGAGAGAGAGAGAAAGAGAAAGAGAGAGAGAAAGAACGAGAGAGAGAGAAGAGAGAGAGAGAGAGAGAGAGAGAGAGAGAGAGAGAGAGAG
>NW_014585415.1:0-414 GCF_000485595.1 Priapulus caudatus
CTCTCTCTCTCTCTCTCTCTCTCTCTCTCTCCTCTTTCTCTCTATCGCATTCCTTTGATGTGAGGAATAGACCTGTCTGTCATGACTAACATGAATTAAGTTCGAATGACATCGAAATGTCAGATTGCTTTAATGAGGGCATTTTCCTTTGTCCAGCAAAGAGGAAGAGGAAGAAAAAAGAGGTAGATTATGAATAAGACGTATGGAAGAATTTGAAATCTCTGTTCACTGCTTTATCTCGCAAGCAATTAGTTGGAATTAACCCTCACACGCATATTACATGCACGCACGCGCGCACATGCACGCACGAACACGCGCGCACACACACACGCACACACGCACACACGCACGCACGCACACACGCACGAGCGCACATGCACGCACGCACACACGCACGCACGCACGCACGCACGC
>NW_014585415.1:2227-2525 GCF_000485595.1 Priapulus caudatus
CAGACTAGAAGCGATCATAGTCGACTACCTGGTAGAGGTGAGTGTGCAGACTAGAAGCAATCATGGTCGACTACCTGGTAGAGGTGAGTGCGCAGACTAGAAGCAATCATGGTCGACTACCTGGTAGAGGTGAGTGCGCAGACTAGAAGCAATCATGGTCGACTACCTGGTAGAGGTGAGTGCGCAGACTAGAAGCAATCATGGTCGACTACCTGGTAGAGGTGAGTGTGCAGACTAGAAGCAATCATGGTCGACTACCTGGTAGAGGTGAGTGTAATCTCACAGATGCCGAAATGTC
>NW_014585415.1:3400-3766 GCF_000485595.1 Priapulus caudatus
AGCAATCATGGTCGACTACCTGGTAGAGGTGAGTGCGCAGACTAGAAGCAATCATGGTCGACTACCTGGTAGAGGTGAGTGCGCAGACTAGAAGCAATCATGGTCGACTACCTGGTAGAGGTGAGTGCGCAGGACTAGAAGCAATCATGGTCGGGTGTGATATAGCATGGTGTGATATAGCATAGTGTGATATAACATGGTGGCTGTGTCTTGCAGGTGGATCGCTGTATTGAGATGTGCGGTGAACAAGGAAACATCCTGAACGCCACGCACGCCGCCAAGCGACGACTAGAGGCAATCATGGTCGACTACCTGGTAGAGGTGAGTGTGCAGACTAGAAGCAATCATGGTCGACTACCTGGTAGA
>NW_014585416.1:0-3766 GCF_000485595.1 Priapulus caudatus
AATTTTTAATTTTTTTTTAATTTGCTGCAGGCTTCCGCGGGCCGCACAGAACCCCGTAGAGGACCGCATGCGGCCCGCGGGCCGCAGTTTGCCCACCCCTGGACTAGTGGGATCAGGAATGAATAAAACCAATTTCTTTTTATTGATTCCTGGTAGGATGTGTAGGGGGATTATTCATACATACGCGATGCACAAGTATTTATTCTCACACACATGGATTGGAACCTACATGGTGCAGGAACAGATAAACACAGAGTATAAGAGCGCATGCAATGGTCACCCCTGCACAATTCACGTTATGATATGAAAGTATAAAATAATGTGCAGATAACCGCCTTGCACCTGCACTCGTATCCAGGTGAAAACAGTAACACAAAGCTTGAGAGAAGACGACCATATAACCGTATTTGACCCATGATCACTGTCATCAGCCAGCATGCACCTGTCACACGCCATTATTCACCTTGCTCAGAATGCCGCCGTGTTTTCCCCGTGTAGACATTTGATTAGGATTGTAAGGGGCAGGTAATCAATGCTCTTCATCACGGCCGGTTATATATATATATATATATAATACATATAGCGTTAGAGCGATTACAGGCGATATTGCCGTGCGTGCGTGTGTGCGTGCGTGTATGCGTGCGTGCGTCGTGTGTGCGCGCGTGTATGTGTGCATGCGTGCGTACGTGCGTGAGTAAATGCGTGTGCGTCCTCTCCTCTCTCTCATGCTACGCGAACAGAGACACTGATTTACTGCGGAAAGATGAGACGAACCTTTTCCTCGCGAAAATTCTCCATATCCTCTTACGGCGTGTTGAGCAATCGTGCCTTGCGGGCTTACGTGACATCGAGGGCTAAGCCTCTCCTCTCCTCTCCTCTTCTCTTTTCTCCTCTCCTCTCCTCTCCTCTCCTCTCCTCTCCTCTCCTCTCCTCTCTCTCCTCTCCTCTCTATCTCTTCCTTTTCTCCTCCTCCCTCTCCTCTCCTCTCGTCTCCTCTCCTCTCCTCTCCCTCGCTCTCCTCACTCCTCCCTTCCTCTCCTCTCCCTCCTCTTCTCCCTCCTCTCCTCCTCTCCTCTCCGTCTCCTCTGCCCTCACTTCTCCTTTCCTCTCCTCTCCTCTCCCTCCCCCTAGCCCCCCTAGCCCTCCCCACCTCCCCTCATCCTCTCGCTCCCCCACCAGCCCCTTGCCGACAGCACGGATTTACAGCAGCGCATCGACAAATGATCGCATTCACGTAAGTGTTCAGCACACAATTCACGAGACTAGATAAGTCGATCTCTGTTGTTCCAGGATCTCTCGCTGAAGCCGCTTATATTCCGCCGATCATGAAACGTAATTAGTGAGAGCGCGCGAAAAAAAACCCCGCGCGCGCGCTGCTGGCCATGTATGTAAGTAGTTACAGTTAGTTAGTACAGTTACACAGTACAGTTACAGTAGTTAGTTACAGTTACACAGTACAGTTACAGTTAGTTAGTACAGTTACACAGTACAGTTACAGTAGTTAGTACAGTTACACAGTACAGTTACAGTAGTTAGTACAGTTAACAGTAGTTAGTTTACAGTTACAGTTAGCAGTTAGTTCAGTATCAGTTTACAGCAGTACTTAATGTTAGTCACGTAGTGTATTACAGTAAGTAGTTACAGTTAGTTAGTACAGTTACACAGTACAGTTACAGTAGTTAGTTACAGTTACAGTTACAGTTAGTTAGTACAGATACAGTAGTTAGTTACAGTTACAGTAGTTAGTTACAGTTACAGTTACAGTTAGTTAGTACAGATACACAGTACAGTTACAGTAGTTAGTTACAGGTAATATATATATATATATATCATGAATATATTCGAGAGAGAGAAGAGAAAGAGAAAGAGAGAGTAATAGATGTTAGATAGAGTAGATAGATCGATCGATAATAGATAGATAATGAGTAGATAGATAGATAAACCTAGATAGATTAGAAGATAGATGGATAGATAAATAGATATAATATAAATAGATAGATAGATAGATAGATAGGAGTAGATAAATAAATAGGATAAATAGATAGATAGATAGATATATACTAATAGGTAGAGTAGAATAATAGAATAGATAGAGTAGATAGATAGATAGATTAGATAGATAGATAGATAGATAATAGATAGATAAATAGATAGATAGATAGATAGATAAGATAGATAGATAATAATAAGATAGATAGATAGATAGATAGATAGATAGAATAGATAGATAGATAGATAGATAGAGTAGAATAATAGATAAATAAATAGATAGATAGGTAGGTAGATCGATCGATAGATAGATAGATCAATAGATAAATAGATCTGCAGGTACAAAACTGATTGGACTGAAACTATAGTTGCCCTGGGTGAACACCTTACGCGGCGTTTGACGGCACAGAAAGCACCGAGCATAGCCGCGGTCCCACAACCCCGCCGCACTTTTCGTTCCTTGACCCCATCGTAGAATGGGAGAGAGTAGAGCGGTGCGTATAAACTCCACCTCTCCCCCACCGACTTCGCACGTCAGATTAAGATCTAAACATTTCAGGATACAAATCTTGGTAGTCACCGGGCGACGATGCTTATCAGTATATTACACAGTGGCCGCGTTGGATGGGATGTCCCCACCCTCGCATTCAGCCTCTTGCTCCCCTTCGCCCTTCCGCATTATGTATTGGGAGCGCTGTGTTAGCGCCCGGCCGTGGGGACATGAGCGTGAGTCAACCGGCTTCATTGTCGTCGTGAAGCCTCGCCTATACGCATTACACACACACCCGCATGACTCATGCACTACTCCGCGTGACAGATGCTGGTTCGTGTGGCCCTCGAAATCTCGCCTCGGTATGATACAGCTGCAGCGCCATTTATTTTCACAGGGCTCTAGGGCGGATAATGAGAGTTTTTTGTTTGGAAGTGATGGTGCGTGTGTGGCGATAGTGATAGTTATTGAGTGAAGCTTATAGCAAAATGTAATCATAAATAATAGGCTTTGCTGAAAACAAATACAAATTTCGATGATTTTTCGAGTGTGGAAATGCGTTTGATATGTATGGCCGTCTTCCTTGTTTTCTGCATGCTTGCACGCTCTGCCTCGATCTCTTTTTGCATGCTCACGCAGCCTCCTTCCCTCCATTCACGCTTGTGTTTCTTTCTGTATGCATACCCTGAGTTCCAATCTTCTTTCTTTCCTGCTTCCAAGTCCTGCATTACTCCCTCATGCACGTCTGCCATTCAGCTTGCATGACTGCATGCATGCCTTCCTGCCTGCATGCCCGCCCTGGCCTTGCTGCCTGCATGCCCGCCCTGGCCTTCCTGCCTGCATGCCCGCCCTGGCCTTGCTGCCTGCATGCCCGCCCTGGCCTTGGCCTGCAATGCCCCCCTAGGCCTTCCTGCTGCATGCCGCGCTCTGCTTCCTATCCTAGGGGCTGCAAATGCCCGCGACCTGGCCTTGCTGGCTGCATGCACGCCCGGCCTTGCTGCCGCTGCATGCCCTGCCCTAGCCGTTCTGGGCCTACATGCCGCGCCCTGCCTTCTGCCTGCCATGCCCTGCCGCTGGCCTTCNAGAAGGGAGCTAGGTTCGCATGGAGGCTGATATATAGATAGATAGATAGATAGATAGATAGATAGATAGATAGATAGATAGATAGATAGATAGATAGATAGATAGATAGATAGATAGATAGATAGATAGATCTATTGATCAATCGATAGATAGATAGATAGATAGATAGAATAGATAGATAGATGTGTTTCTGTGTTACGTATA
>NW_014585417.1:0-2483 GCF_000485595.1 Priapulus caudatus
AGAGAGAGAGAGAGAGAGAGAGAGAGAGAGAGAGAGAGAGAGAGAGAGAGAGATAGATAGATAGATAGAACAAAATGAATAAAGCGAGAGATACACATCGCCTAGCCGTGTTGTGTTGTGTACAAGCGTATTCACATAAAGCCAGTCGGCACCGTGCATGCATCCCACCCGCCAGCACCACCGCAGACACACGACAGACCCAAGCCACCTGCACCTCACCTTGTTCAACCTTCACCCGCGCGTACATCTTATAACGCGGGCCCGGCGGCCAACCGCCTCCGCTCCGCTCCACGCTCTGCAAAACATCCCGACCGGATCCGACCGAGTTGATCGTGTTATTATTTCGATTCGAGTAAATACGGAATATTTATGAACCTTCGCGGAATATCTATGAGGTGTACACGCAACGTGCGTGCGTGCATGACTGCATGCGTGCGTGCGTGCGTGCGTGCGTGCGTATCCGAGCGTGTATTTCGCTGCGCATATTATGAACTGATTTGCATGGATTAGCTTACTGCGCGTGAAACAAACGTTATTTAAAAAAAGCTCCTTGTCTGTCGACTACGATTAGTGTGTATGGAGAGGGGCGCCACCGTTGCAGCAGTCCAACGTCAGACCTCTACGCATTGTATCATAACCACGTAAACTGTAAACAAAAGTGAACGATATAAATTATAGGAAAATATAATATGAGTAAAATTAACTATAGTATGTAACTATGTGATATATATATATATATATATATTGTAAAGGGTTATGGTTCGTATGGAAGGTTAACACATGCAGGTGTTCATTATGCGATCAAAGTTACTTTCTACGCCAAACGCCTATTAATTCTCTCTTGGTTGCAAAGAGCGCAAGTAATTGACAAATGTAGTGAGATGTAAGTAAATACAACGCTCCCACGAAGTAACTCATTAAGTAGAGAACGCAACTAGAACTAATTACAAAATTACCCCGTAGATCTAATGATTTAAGTAACAAACTCAACTCGACTACCACTAATTACAAAACTCCCACGAACATGCAACTAATTAAGTAACGAACCGCAATTTGTCAAGAAATAATTAGAAAACATCCGAGCAAAGCAGTATAACTAATTAAACGCAAATGAATGTATTAGTAATTGCCGACGTCGACTTTCATTTAAACAAACGCAGCCGGACATGTTCTATCTAATTAACAAACACACTTCGGTGACGCTGCATGGGAAGCCGCACAATGAACTGAAGCCTTTTTTATTGTGAAATCCGAGACGTGATGCATGCAGACAGACAGAGGAGGGAAGGAGTGAAAATTAGTATATATGAACTGGGCCGCGGACAAACCACATGATGAGGTGGCGCGGCATTTGTGTGTGCGTTTGTAGTGTCTTAAGGGTCGTAATTATGTATAAGAGGGTGGGGAGTTGTGGCTGTAAGATGGCTAAAGTAACTATTCCAGGTGGGGGCCAGTGTAGAATATTTTGATCGCTAATTGTGTCTATTAAACGTTTTGTGGATGCTGATCCATCACTAAGTATGGTACATGAGTAATTTACATATTGAATACTGAGTTAGTTGCAATCACAATATTAATTATGGTTATTAGGATATATTAGTGGTTTTAACGATGGATATTTGGTTATTTTCGTAGTTTAGCTACGGTTGACTGGTTACAATTACAGTAATAACGATGGCTATATGCTTATATTCGTAGTTCTATGATCGCATGGTGTTCTTCGGACTTCTTCCTGGGTTTTAACGATGTTTAGATGACTAAGTGAAGAGTTTTGCGATAGACGCACGCCGGTCGCTCCTGACGTAATATCCTATCCGAGAGACATTTCTCCCCGTCTCGCCAGACAGGCAGCCAGGCTTGCAGGCAGACAGGCAGGCAGACAGGCAGGCAGGCAGGCAGGCAGGCAAGCAGGCAGGCAGGCAGACAGACAGGCTGACAGGCAAGCAGCCAGGCTTGCATGCAGGCAGACGGGCAGGCAAGCAGACAGACAAACCGACAGATAGACAGACAAGCAGGCAAACAGACAGGCAAGCAGGCAGGCAGACAGGCAGGCAGGCAGACAGGCAGACAGGCAAGCAGCTAGGCTGGCAGGTAGCCAGGCAAGCAGACAGGCAGGCAGGCAGGCAGCCAGGCTGGCAGACGGGCTGGCATTCCAGCGGTGGTGGCCGGGATTTATTGAATGCTGAAACTTTCCATCACAATAGAGCAGGCGGCTTCAATAAGCGACGATACGTCTAGAACGACGGCTCAGTGCTTGCTTGCCTCGGCTTTGCGAGCTGACAGTTTTGCGTTTAATATGTGACGCGATTGCTCTGCGCGACACTCACTGTGCTATCAAAGCTCAATGAACGTCGCATATCTATATATATATATTGCTTGCGGGGTGCGTTATCAGACTATGATATCTGCACTATGCGGCTGATCGTTACTGCCTAATGTTTCTGTAATGTGTGTGTGTGTGTGTGTGTGTGTGTGTGTGTGTG
>NW_014585417.1:2773-3762 GCF_000485595.1 Priapulus caudatus
TCTCTTCTCTCTCTCTCTCTCTCTCTCTCTCTCTCTCTCTCTCTCTCTCTCTCTCTCTCTCCGTCGTCCACTCTCTATTTCTTTCTCTCTCTTGTCTCGTGGGCAAACGAGAGAGCATCCACGCCGCCGCCGTCGTTCCGCCGAGACACGCGGCGGCGTGAAATTGCCAACGATTTCAATTTGAAATTGAAATTGATTTGAACAATTGAAATAGCGACGGCGACGTGCCTCTCGTGCGTTTCATCGCCAAGCTCTGGTCGCGTCTCTGCGTCGCCATGGTCACAGACAGCATAGCTACGTGTCCATAGTCACAGACAGCATAGCTGCACAACCATTGTCACAGACAGCATAGCTGCGTGGCCAGTGTTACAGACAGCATAGCTGAGTGTCCATGGTCACAGACAGCATAGCTGCGTGGCCATGGTTACAGACAGCATAGCTGCGTGTCCGTGGTCACAGACAGTATAGCTGCGTGTCTATAGTCACAGACAGCATAGCTGCGTGTCCGTGGTCACAGACAGCATAGCTGCGTGTCCATAGTCACAGACAGCATAGCTGCGTGTCCATAGGTCACAGACAGCATAGCTCGTGTCCATAGTCACAGACAGCATAGCTGCGTGTCCGTGGTCACAGACAGCATAGCTGCGTGTCCATGGTCACAGACAGCATAGCTGCGTGTCCATGGTCACAGACAGCATAGCTGCGTGGCCATAGTCACAGACAGCATAGCTGCGTGTCCATGGTCACAGACAGCATAGCTGCGTGTCCATGGTCACAGACAGCATAGCTGCGTGGTCATGGTCACAGACAGCATAGCTGCGTGTCTATAGTCACAGACAGCATAGCTGCGTGTCCATGGTCACAGACAGCATAGCTGCGTGTCCGTGGTCACAGACAGCATAGCTGCGTGGCCATAGTCACAGACAGCATAGCTACGTGTCCAGTGTTACAGACAGCATAGCTGCGTGTCCAGTGTTACAGACAACATA
>NW_014585418.1:0-718 GCF_000485595.1 Priapulus caudatus
GTGTGTGTGTGTGTGTGTGTGTGTGTGTGTGTGTGTATTTTTATTAAGGCTAATTATTGTCATCGTGTCATTGTACAAAAAATAATAAGAATTAAATATATAATTTATGTACTAAATATAGATTTTATGTCGGAAATAGTTTGCCCCACTAATTATCACATATCTTGATAGATCGCTATTTTAACAGGGGCCACCTGTACTACTCATTGAATGGTTCATAATGGTTCACATAACTGAAACATTTCTGGCCTAATATTGAACAAAAGCGATCAAATCAAAAGCGGCGTCACAAAATTATCATGGCCACCATGGAATCCAGAGCCGTTCGAGCGCCATGATTAGCTACCAATAACGTGTTTGCGCAGTTGCACGCACACACGCACGCACGCACACACGCACGCACGTACAAGCGCACACATACCAACTCTCGTAGCCATACACACACGCGCTGGCGCACGCACGCCGTATTACCGTATACACTTGTACTATAATTTACCGTATTGTAGTAAAAACGAGTGATATCTTCCTATCAGCTGACACTTTATGTGACGTGGATGCTGGCTATGGCATATACTGTGGAGTCGACGCGATACACGGAGCTTGCTACCCTTTTTTCTCAACCACTGGCAAATCTGTAAAGTGTTTGTGCTACGATGGATGGATACATGGAGACGCAGGTTATTGTTCAGAGATGGACCCTGCAGGTATTGCTTATATT
>NW_014585418.1:2050-3760 GCF_000485595.1 Priapulus caudatus
CTGCCGTTGCGCTACTACATATATATGCATATGCATGTGATTCACTGGCCAGATGATGTTACGCGTGCTGTTCTTTTCCATGATTTTGTCTACATCACGTAAGAGGTGCTGCAGTTAATATAGTGATCCCAGCACCATCAACGTAGTTCCATTATCATTATAACAGATTATTGTTTTTCATTATTGGCACTGTGGGTTGATAGCAAAGTTTCAGTATCGTTTATCGCATCAAAGGGCGTGTCCAAAGTTACTGAAATAGAGTATTTCACCTCGTATCATCCATGTCGTATTTTTAGATAAATACATATTTTTTTGCTTAAAAATGCGTGTAAAAATTGCGATAAATTGTTATGCCTTTGACGTATTAAAAATGATAAAAAATTAAACTAGTACATGGCGATTTTACTTATAGAGTAAGCAGAGGGTTCCACAGTTTCAGTTTGCACATCGAACCGTAAGACAATATAGAAAATATAACGCAGCAATTCAACTATATAGAGTGTGAACAAAATTATGACAGTATTTTTAATGCGTGTATTTTTAATACCATTTGAAGTGACATTGTAAGGGTAATATACCTGCGTGTCAATATTATCAAAAAAGAATTTACTTAAAAAAGCTTATATTATTTAAGATTTTTGATCACAATGTATCACATTGCTTAGTAAATAGGAAATTTTCAACAATACTTAGGATTCAAGTGAAAGATATGTAGGCGGATTTTATCTCTTGCTTACGCAACAAGGTAATCAATTTCTTTCTGCGGAAACGCGTGGGCGTATACGCGCATGCGTATTCGCGTTCGCATGTGCGCGCGTGTACGTTCGTACGCGGGTGGTTGGTTTGTTCACGGGCACTTGGAACGTCTGAATAAATAAATAATGATATATAAACACGAAATGTATTTACTACCAAAGTCTTATCGCTTTACGATAACGCACCTTCATGCGAAATTTGAAGATGAATCGAGAACAACTGCAGCCGGTAGAGCGTTCACAAGGAAACCTCTGCGGCGGCGGCGGCGGCGGCGGCGGCGCGACGATGCCAAACTCATAGTATCCCCACGAACTTCGTTCGGGGGATACAACTAGAAGGCACTCATGGAGTGCGAATCCTCCGCACACGCGATCACTACACCTGTGATATTTTGTAGGCTGACCTGGTTGCTACTACTAATTGATGACGTTGACCTTGGTAAAATATCACAAATAGTTTTAACCAACCATCTCTCCGGGCGCTACACCATCGCTCCGTGCGAATTGTACAGGCAGTGGGAAAAATCGATATCAGAACACTGAACACACGTAGCTCAGTGTTGGAAATATAGTTAATGACCCTGCGACCTTGACCTTGACCCAAGGTCGCTCAGAATCAATAGGGTTTCCCCGCCCCATAAGATGCACATGTGGACCAAGTTTGAAGTTTCTATCTCTTACGGTTGCAAAGATACACANTGTAATACTATACACTGTTAAAAATAATGCTGTAATGCTGTTTAAAAAGTCATGCATGTGGATTCAGGTTATAGAGTGTTCCAAACGCGTCCCAGCACGATGAAAAGTTTACCCTATTCCACCCCAGGTCGGGTCTACATAATATAGATGACAGATGTTAGGGCCAGAGCTGGGCTCATTCGTTCTTATATGGTTATAGATAGCTAGATCGTTAGCGGGGTACAACGTGAGGCGTAAAACGGCCTTATATTTGTAC
>NW_014585419.1:0-365 GCF_000485595.1 Priapulus caudatus
TAGCAGCAGCAGTAGCAGCAGCAGTAGCAGCAGTAGCAGCAGCAGCAGTATTATCATCATCATCATCATCTTCATCTTCATCATCGTCATCATCAGCAGCAGCAGCAGCAGCAGCAGCAGCAGTAGCAGGCTTAATGCAGCACTAATAGTAAATGGTTATCGCTGATCGTGTCTGCGTTCCTTGGAGACAGGTATCCGGGAGATGAGAACATTGTTGCCATGACCGCAGCCTCCAGGTGGACCACTCTGTTAGCTCAAGCTCTCCGTCTATATGCGTGTCTGTGTGTGCGCGCTTGTGTATGCTCTCGCTCTTTCTCTCACACTCTCCTTCTGTATATATACATATCTCTTTCTTTATCCTCCCC
>NW_014585419.1:1801-2715 GCF_000485595.1 Priapulus caudatus
AGAGAGAGAGAGAGAGAGAGAGAGTGAGAGGGCAAGAGAGCAAGAGAAAGAGAGACAGAGATGGGGGGAGAGGGACAGAGATAGAGAGGGACAGCGAAGGAACAGCCGTCGATACTAGGTATACGGCATCGTACGCAGATTTCGCTATACCTAGACAGGTATATATGGATAGATAGTTGGGATACGCGGATTCACGATCTGGTTGCTTGGCAACACTAAATCTCTTTGTGTCTAAAACCAACCTTATATAACTTGACACTATCCATGCAGCACTACAGCAGACGGTGTGAGGCATGTAGCTTGGTCACATATCGACTAGGTAGATGGGTTTATATTATGTTTGATTATGCTATATATTGTTATTATATTGGATTATGCTATATATTGTTATTATATTGGATTATGCTATATATTGTTATTATATTGGATTATGCTATATATTGTTTTATATTAGATTCTGTTATATGTTATCTATTGTGTTATATTAGATTATGTTATATGTTATATATTATGTTATATTGGATTGTGTTTTATGTTATATATTATGTTATATTGGATTATGTTATATTGGATTATGTTATATGTTATATATTATGTTATATTGGGTTATTATGGTTTATGTTATATATTATGTTATATTGCATTATGTTATATAGTTGGTTATTATGTTAGAGTGCAGGCCAGACACAGAGAGGCAGCCGCACTCTGTGACAGTGACGTCACGCGTATGCTGACGTTATTGTCCGCAATATGACGCGTGCATCTGTGTGGGTTCCCACAACCCCCACCAACCCCCGCGTATATCTGTGTGGGTTCCCACAACCCCCACCAACCCCCGCGTGTATCTGTGTGGGTTCCCTACAACCCCCACCAACCCCCGCGTGTATCTGTGTGGGTTCCCACAACCCCACCAA
>NW_014585419.1:3456-3760 GCF_000485595.1 Priapulus caudatus
AGGGGTGAGGGGCTGGATGGGACCAAGGCCACGGCTCCTCAGAAGAAGACTGAGAAGAAAACCAGAAAAAGAGGACTGAAGATCACGACAGCTCAGGAGGACCAAGTCTTCGGCTACGTGAAGGCCAACCCGGAACTCTATGACAAGAATCACCCAGACTTCTTGAAGACAAGTGCAAAGATTGAAATCTGGGGGCAGATGGCTTATGATTTCAAAGTCCAGGAGCGTGATGGTATGCAAAAATTGGCAAAAATAGGGGACTGATTGACTGACTGACTGACTGACTGACTCCAGTCAGTCAGTC
>NW_014585420.1:0-1617 GCF_000485595.1 Priapulus caudatus
CACACACACACACTACACACACACACTCACACACACACACACACACACACACGCGCGAGCGCACGCATGCACGCACGCACGCACGCACACACACACACACACGCGCGGGCGCGCGCGCGCGCTTACACGCGCTTTTAGAAGCCTCTTTATGTTCAGATCTTAATGGTAGCGGCTACAGCTATACAGGCGAAGAGCGCTAGATCCCCTGCGTAGATCTTCCGCACCAGTTGCGGCCTGCAGAGCTAGAGACCTCTACAACCAGAGGCCAAATATGCAGGTAAATAGTACCCGTGTGTACTATGCACGCACGCACGCGCACGAAGACATGCATGCGCACAAACACCTGCACGCGCACGCACGCACGCACTTACAGCGGGAGCATACCATGCGTGCAACCACACACGCGCGCATGCACATTCACGCGCACATGCACAAACACGCGCACGCGCACCTGCATGTGCACATACGCACACATGGCGAGCGCATACCATGCGTGCAGCCATACACGCGCTCACGCACGCACGTAAGCATTGTGTTGAGATATATATAGACACGCGCGCACATAATACGCCGTCAAAACTGCACGTGAATGCCGTTGTTGCATCGAGGTTGTAGGTGTACGCGTAACCACCTACCGGCTTACTGCCCGGTGCCTTTAACTGCACCCAGAGATGTGGGTCAAGGATTCTCTTTATTCAAAATAAACAAACATGGCATTGAGAGGGCATAACGGCAGGGTCATCTCATAAAAGATCCTGCATAGCCCTCCCCCGTGCTTGCCTTACAGTACAGCTTTCACTGACAAGGAAACCGCCAGGTAACTCTGAGGCGCAACTCATATATATATATACATGACTACTTGGAGATTGCATTTTATATCTCATGTAGACATATTTTATTACATACAGAAAGTTTACAATCGTTTTTATTATTTCACACTGAAAACTGCGCCTGCGTGCACGGCTTTAGACTTTCTCTATGGCACCCTCTATAGTAGTAGTAACTTCGTCTGGCAGGAGGGATAATGAAATGGTGAAAACAGAGCGCGTGTCGCACGCACCTGTTATTTGGCTTCCGTAAATCCGATGCAAATCGGCGCGCAATAAAATCTCAAAGGCAAGTCGGCATCGTCGCCGTCTGTCATCGGCGAGCGCATTCAGCGCGCGTCTGTCGTTGCCATGACGGCGCTCAGCATCCTCTCGTAAATGTCAGTAAGATCCTCGCCCGGCAGCTTGGAGAGGGTGGCGGGAGAATCGGCGGAAGCTACTGAGCGGACGCACGTCGCTCTCTTTTAACCCGACTGCCGTTGACCGCTCGTAAGTAACGGATACGTCGGCTCATCCGACACTGGGCGGGAAATGGAGAAAGGAGGGGGGGGGGACTGTGGTCTCTGTATAGGCTTGTCTGTGTAAATGCGCGGGCGTGCATTATTTTTAGGAATTGATCGATAGAAAAGTGGTGATGAACGAGCAAAACGATTAAATGTGGGAGAGCGCGGAAGCTACGCATGAAGGAAGGAGTGGGGGAGAAAGGAGATAGACAGAGAGAGAGAGAGAGAGAGAGAGAGAGAGAGAGAGAGAGAGAGAAGAGAGAGAGAGAGAGAGAGAGAGAGAGAGA
>NW_014585420.1:2531-3759 GCF_000485595.1 Priapulus caudatus
GTGTGTGTGTCGTGTGTGTGTGTGTGTGTGTGTGTGTGTGTGTGTGTGTGTGTGTGTGTGTGTGTGTGTGTGTGTGTGTGTTGGCGGTGATTGTGTGTATGTGTGTGTGTCTATGTGCGTGTGTGTGTTTATGTGCTCGCGTGTGTATATGTGCGCGTGTGTGTATATGTGCGCGTGTGTATATGTGCGCGCGTGTGTATATGTGTACGCGTGTGGATACGTGCGCGCGTGTGGATATGTGCGTGCGTGTGTATATGTGCGTGTGTGTGTACGCGTGTGTATATGTGCGCGCGTGTGTATATGTGCGCGCGTGTGGATACGTGCGCGCGTGTGGATATGTGCGTGCGTGTGTATATGTGCGCACGTGTGTCTATGTGCGTGTGTGTGTATATGTGCGCGTACATGTGTGTGTATGCGTGTGCGTGTGCGTGCGTTGTGCGTGCGTCTGCTCGTGTGAAGGATTGCCGTCGTCGGCGTGACGTAGTCGTATGTTCTCACGTAGGTATCATGACGGCAGACGACATCAGCTGTCGACGTCCTCAAATCATCATCACCACCATCGCTGATTACCGCAGCAAAGAGCACGCAGTAAAAGACGGGGAGTCGGGAAAAGGTCGGACACAGAAACGACAGTCGACGACAGCTGTGGGAGGGTGGGGGAAACGCATGAGGGGTGCGAGAGGTGTGCGAGGGTGCGAGAGGTGTGAGGAGTGGGGAGGTGTGAGGGGTGGGGAGGTGTGCGAGGGTGCGGGAGGTGTGAGGGGTGGAGGAGGTGTGCGAGGATGCGAGAGGTGTGAGGGGTGGGGGAGGTGTGCGAAGGTGTGGGAGGTGTAAGGGGTGGGGAGGTGTGCGAAGGTGTGGGAGGTGTGTGAGGGTGCGGGAGGTGTGANGTGTTCATGTGTGGGTGGTGCCTGCGTTAGACTCGGGAGGTCGGATAGATAGAGAGGAAGATGATTAGGTTGCGTAGATGGCCGCGGGCGCTAGCTACGTGCATTTGCGTCTCCTGCCTCATCGGTCATTATAGCCGATGGCCCGATTATATTGTTGACGTGACACGTACACATGGGTACGAATTCATCAACTAAACATCGACTGACTCGCGTGAGTCATCGTGTGTGTGTGTGTGTGTGTGTGTGTGTGTGTGTGTGTGTGTGTGTGTGTGTGTGTGTGTGTGTGTGTGTGTGTGTGTGTGTGTGTGTGTGTGTGTGTGTGTGTGTGTGTGTGTGTG
>NW_014585421.1:0-491 GCF_000485595.1 Priapulus caudatus
GTGTCTGTGAGGGAGGGTTACCAGTCATTCACCTCCATGACTGGTAACCCTCCCTCACAGACACCTCCTCTGTGAGGGAGGGTTACCAGTCATGCAGGTGAAATGGGTGATTTTCACGCAATGCATCACATTGTCTGCTCCGTGCCTGTACCCCCTCCACTGTGTCGCACTCCCTTACCCCACCCTGCCCCTGTCCTTTGCCATCCCTGTACTGTCCTGCCCTGTCCATATTCCTGTCTGCTCACACTCCATTCCTCCCTTGCTCACCACACTTGCCTTCCTCCTCACTGTCCCTCCCTCCCTCCCTACCTCCCCGCCCGCTCTGTCCCTGCCTCCTCTATGCTAATCAGCACACTCCCCGCCTTCCTTACTATGCTCCCCTCCTTCCCTTTCTCCCATATCACACTCTCCTCCCTCCTTGCCACGCTCCTCTCTCTCCATCTCTCCCTCCCTTTCTCCCATATCACACTCTCCTCCCTCCTTGCCACGCT
>NW_014585421.1:1133-3758 GCF_000485595.1 Priapulus caudatus
GAGAGAGAGAGAGAGAGTGAGAGAGAGAGAGAGAGCGCATGCAAAGAGAGAGGGGAAGGGGAGTAGGATGGAGGTGGAGAGTGATGGTGGGAGAGAGACGTAGGGTTGTCGATAAGAGGTGGATGATATAGGAGAAGAGAGTCAGGAGAGGCAGTGATGGTGGGGGAGAGTGAGGAGGCCCAGGGAGAACGATGCAGAGGCACACACGGGTGGGGAGGCATATTGTTGCCAGCGGCGACCGCGTCTGCTCCCGGGGCCGCCCGCCATTGTGCCGCGCGCGACCGCATTGCCGCGATCGGTGAACGCTGTATTCAGCTACAGTCGTGTTCATGTCGTGTTCGCCTCAGGCCACGCTCAAACGATTCCCCGCTCGCCGTCACGCAAGCGACCCGTCGCACGCGAACCGCGCGGCGAAATATTTTGCAGATTTTCGACGGAATTAAATTTTGCCGGGCGTTTATTGCCGCGTTGCGCCCGCGCGAGGGGGACACGCGAGGGGTCATTCGTTGTCTGAACGCTGGTTGGAGGTTTCGCTGGCGCGAGTTAGCGGTATTGCTGCTGCTTCCCTGACTCCTGGCTCCATTGTGGTGATAGGCTCGCTCTATCATACTGGTTGTATGTACTCCATCGTAGTGCGGCCTTGTAGCCGCAGTCTGCTGTCTGACTTGCTGTCTGCTGCACAGTGAGTGTTGTCTGTTTGCTGTCTGCTGTTTATTGCTGCCCCTGACTCACTGTCAGCAGTTTACCTTGCACTGCCTGCAGCTTGTTGTGTTCCATTTACTTATTTTTGGTTTTTCCACGGCTTGCTGTCTGTGCTAGTTGCTGTCTCTGGTGTTTTGCCAACCGTTTATCTTCCACGGTTTGCTGCCTGCACCTATCCTGGATGGCTCGCTGTCTGTGATACCCCTATAGGCAGTTTGCCGTCTGCAGTCTTCCATCTGCCTCTTGCTGTCTGCGACTTGCTGTCTCTGGTGTTTTGCCAACTGTTTATCTTCCACGGTTTGCTGCCTGCACCTATCCTGGATGGCTCGCTGTCTGTGATACCCCTATAGGCAGTTTGCTGTCTGCAGTCTTCCATCTGCCTCTTGCTGACCGCGACTCGCTGTCCACGTTATTTACTTTCCACGCCATTTGCTGTGTCCGGCTTGTCTGCAGTTCACAGTCTGCTGTCTGTGACTGACTGTCTGGCTGCAGATGTGATCGGGGACAGGATACCATGTGTGTGACCGAGCGCTCGTGCTGCCGTGATTGTGCTGCGATCCCAGCATCTCTGCATTCCCAGCATCTCCGCGATGCCAGCATCTCCGCGATCCCAGCATCTGCGATCCCAGCATCCCCGCGATCACAGCATCTCCGCGATCCCAGCATCTCTGCGATCCCAGCATCTCTGCGATCCCAGTATCTCCGCGATCACAGCATCTCCGCGATCCCAGCATCTCTGCGATCCCAGCATCTCCGCGATCCCAGCATCTCCGCGATCACAGCATCTCCGCGATCCCAGCATCTCTGCGATCCCAGCATCTCTGCATTCCCAGCATCTCTGCGATCCCAGCATCTCAGCGATCCCAGCATCTCCGCGATCCCAGCATCTCCGCGATCACAGCATCTCTGTGATCCCAGCATCTCTGCGATCCCAGTATCTCTGCGATCCCAGCATCTCTGCGATCCCAGCATCTCTGCGATCCCAGCATCTCTGCGATCACAGCACCTCCGCGATCCCAGTATCTCTGCGATCCCAGCATCTCTGCGATCCCAGCATCTCCGCGATCCCAGCATCTCTGCGATTCCAGCCTCTCTGCGATTCCAGCATCTCTGCATTCTCAGCATCTACGCGATCCCAGGAACTCTGCGACGCCTCCGCTGCCATCTTTGCTAGGCTTCTCCCTCCTCCTCCTCGCTCCCCCTCCTCCCCCCGCTCCGCCCAGAATCACTTAAAATTGCGAAGCAGATATTTAGCCGCATGGCGCCGTCTGCGCGCGTAGAAACAAAAGCGCGTTATGGGAAGATGCGTGGCGCGATGTTATTGTGGCTGCAGTATGGCTTCCCTGCCTCGGCAGCAGCAGCAGCAGCAGCAGCATCCGCAGTGTGTTGTGTATGCTTGTGTATGTTTGTGTGTGTGTGTGTGTCTGCGTGCCTACGTTCGCGTGCGTATACTATGTGTGTATGTATGTGTGTGTGTGTGTGTGTGTGTGTGTGTGTGTGTGTGTAGGTACCCACGTGTGTGTGTGTGTGTGTGTGTGTGTGTGTAGGTACGTACGTGCGTATGCGCGTCAGTGAGCGTGCGTGCGTGCGTTCGTGTGTGTATGTGTACGGGTGTGTGTTGTCTCAACTTGTCTGTGAGTATTGATCGAACAGAATCTGATGCGTTGAACTTCAGTGATCCTTGGTACGTGTGTGTGCGTGTGTGTGTGCGCGCCCCCCAAGTTCAAGGGCCAGTGGGATAAGTCGCCTCATGAACACACGAACGTTTGACAGCGGATAAAGTGTGAAGATGGAGGAATAGGTGGTGGAGGTGGATGATAAGGAGGAGGTGGTGGAGGAGGTGGATGAGAAGGAGGACGAGGAGGAGGAGGTGGATGAGGATGAGGAGGAGGAGGTGGATGAGAAGGAGGATGAGGAGGAGGA
>NW_014585422.1:0-2500 GCF_000485595.1 Priapulus caudatus
CGGATATATGAGGTGCGCGGAAGGTAGAATAGTTGTATGCAACATAGAACACTGATCGCCAACATGAGGCACAACCAACACACACACACACACACATATACGTCAATTATACATGAGAGGTAAAAATCACATCGCTTCATTAACAATGAAGCAATATTATATTGCCAGTAGGCCTATATATTGCCAGTAGATATTGCCAGTAGCACACGATGCACCAAGCAGCTGGTCATTGAGCATGACCCCTCGATTACAACCCACGGTCCACCCTCCCCCAAGTGGTCAGTAAATATGAACCCTTGTTCACCACCCACCCTCCCCTACACCAGCTGGTCAGTAAATATGAACCCTCGTTCACCACCCACCCTCCCCTACACCAGCTGGTCAGTAAATATGAACCCTCGTTCACCACCCACCCTACCCATCCCCCCTGCTGGTCAGTAAATATGAACCCTCGTTCACCACCCACCCTACCATCCCTCCAGCTGGTCAGTAAATATGAACCCTTGAATACCACCCCAACACCCCACAGCTAGCAGATAGCTCGAATCAATGCATAATATAAGTGAATATGTAACGTATAAATAAATATATATATATATAANAGTCTCTCTCTCTCTCTCTCTCTCTCTCTCTCTCTCTACTCTTTTCTTCCCTCTCTCTCTTTTCCACCTGCCACCTCGTCTCCCTGTCCGATCCCCTACTTCCCACTCTCAAACCACTTGTTATCCCTAATTTGCATACACCCAAGGCGGTTTTTATGAGGCACACTAACAAGGATAAGTGTCAGTGCCTTCTGCGAACAATAGACCTGTGAGAGCAATTTAATTGTAAAGAAGGCAATGTTTCGCCCCCATTGTTGTTTTTTTCGATGGTTATATGTCGCCGTGATATTATCGGATCCCTTGTTATCGGAGTGAATTTATCTTTCTCTTATCCGATCGTTTTAGGATGTTGCTCCAATTAGCCATCTATTCATCATCGTCGTCGTCTGCTGTCGTCGTTTGTTATCATGGCAACATCGTTATTTAGTCTGGTCAACAATATGATTCGTCGTAGCGGCAGCGGTTGTTTCATTTAATGCAAGAGTGATTCGGTCCCCACACGGCGTCACCCTCCCATACAATCATTCATCATCATCAATCATCATCATCATCATCAAATCATTTTATTATTATCATCAATCATCATCATCATTCATCGATCATCATCGCCTTCATGCATCAAATATCTCATAAAATTGTAATCAACCATCATTCATCATCAATATTAATTATTATTCATCATCATCATCATTATTATTATTATCATCAACATCATCATCATCATTTATTATTAATTATCATCATATTCATCATCATCGCATTAGCATCCATCCTATCATCAACATCAACATCATCTATTATTATTATTATTATCGTTATCGTCATCTGTCGTCGTTCATCGTTATGATAATCGTGTTGATCATCATCATGATCTCCACCACCATCATTATCGCTACTGCTGCCATACGCATCGTCATCGTCACCGTCCTCGCCACACGACAACAGCACGCAGCTCACCCAGTTCGTCTCCTCTCCGTCTCTTGGTAGACGACATCCTGCAGCTTCTCCCCGACGCCTCCGGCCTTGCAGAACTCCTCGACCTTCCTCTTGCTCGCTTCGTAGATGGATGCTGGAAGACGATGGGTGGATAGATGCGCAGTGGTATTTCTGCCATCGATCGACTCTTTGCAGAGGCGGCACGGCAATCTTCCGGCAGGAAGTACTGCCAAGAGCAAGGGATAGCCAGTAAAGCCAGTGTCGTTTCCCGCTGGGTTATTTTAATCCGTTGTCTAACGCGTGCGCTGGCGTGCGACAATATAGTGAGTGTGATCGGCTCCGTGGGTTGTCCATTGTCTGGTCAGCGACCTGAAGGTTGACCGTGGTTGCTTCCGCGGTGCACGCTCCGCTCTCTCTCCGTGTGCTTGAGACCCGTTGTATCGGCTAGTTGTGTGCAGTCGCGTTCTCGAGCGTCTGGAGGGTCATTACCATAAGATTGCTAACGATTGTCGTGGACGGAGCGTCTCTGTTCGGCGGTCATTCCTCCTACGGCTCATTTATTATTTCTCCTAGACGCCGATAAGTCTTATCTTCAGTGGCTCGATGCCATCATTCGCTTAGCATCAGACGATCAGCGAGATCGCATCAGCATCAGCGTCAGCGTCAGCGTCAGCATCAGCATCAGCATTCAGATCAGCAAACCGTCAACATTCAGCATCAGTCAGCCATCAGCGATCAGCATCAGCATCAGCTCAGCTCAGCATCAGCGATTTCAGCGGATCGCCCGACAGCATCTGGCGGATCAGCATCAGCGATCAGTCATTCAGCACTTCTTAGGCATTATTCCACCATCATAGTCATAACATGCATTAAACATCATCATCATCGAAGGTCGTCGACAAACGAGCCCGGTCCTGTCGTCGTCAGGTCGTCATTCGTCAGCAGATCATTTCGTCCGTCGG
>NW_014585423.1:0-830 GCF_000485595.1 Priapulus caudatus
GATGCTGATGCTGATGCTGATGCTGATGCTGATGCTGATGCTGATGCTGATGCTGATGCTGATGCTGACGCTGATGCTGATGCAGTCGGCACGGACGTCGGCGACGCATGATAGCATACAATGATACACACTCGGCTACACTAACCCCCCGTCTTTAGGAGTTAATCGAGTCAACAACGCGTCCACGGCGATGGTACATAGATGGTTACGACAGAGACCTTATAATTATGTGTCGGATCAATGTAGTACAGCCTAGAAGATGACGACGACGCGTGATATCCGAACCGCATCGCGGAAGCTAGCGCGCGCGAAGTAACGAACGACTAATTTGAATTATCGTGAAGGTTTAATAAGAATGAGTAATCAGAGAATTTTCATTTTTCACATGATGAGGGTTCGGTCACGTAAGTGGACGGGTTAGCAGAGGGAAACAACGAAAGGTTGTTATGATAGTCCATGAGCCAAGACCCATAAAATTGGCCGATCGGTACCACTCGAGGGGGCAAATTTTACCATGCATTTTCAACATCACATATGACTCTAGTTTACATTTATATGTGATAATCCTGGCGGTTTCAGTATTTTTGGGGTGATTTTATATACGCCACTATCTGGTACTTTTAGGTAAATAATAACCTTATTCTTTCAACTCGGTCTTAAAACAAAATCGTAATATGGAGCTTATATAGCACCAGCACAGCACCGCGGTTGTCTATACATTGGGGAATCAACCAGTAAGATGTATAGTTATGTGTGTGTGTGTGTGTGTTGTTTTTATACGTGAGTAACATCCGATAATGCGTTAGCGCAATGTTTTTGTCCTTTTTACG
>NW_014585423.1:2037-2991 GCF_000485595.1 Priapulus caudatus
CTCTCTCTCTCTCTCTCTCTCTCTCTCTCTCTCTCTCTCTCTCTCTCTCTCTCTCTCTCTCTCTCTCTCTCTCTCTCTCTCTCTCTCTCTCTCTCTCTCTCTCTCTCTCTCTCTCTCTCTCTCTCTCTCTCTCTCTCTCTTGCTTCTAACGCACAAGCGTTGCGGATTTTCACCTGATTACACCCGACCAACTCGCTTCATCACACGCGAGAATTAGCTCTAGAGAAAGCTGAAGAAATGTTTCAAAATAATAGCGCAATCCGCAAGGAAATTACGGAAAGAATAAGAAATAACGGGTGGAATATGGCGGGCGTTTCTCGGTGATCACAGACGTGGTTCTGATATTCGCGTGGAGGGGTGTGAGAGGGTAGTAAAAAATACAGCAAAATATTAGCGGTATAGTATCGTGAGGGGACAGCGAGGTGGTGCAGAGCGAAGAGAGAAGGCGAGTATAGACGAAATAAACAGGAAACAATACCATTAAAAAAGGTACAAGGTAATAGAGCAAAATATTTGCGGTATAGTAGCATAACACAACGCAACGGAGAGCGAGGTGATGTAGCGGCAAGGGTAAAGGAAAGTATAGAAGAAATAAACAGGAAACAAAAACATTAGAAACGGTACGAGGTAATAGAGCGAGGAGGACGAGAATGACTGAAGTAACAGATTTGGTTTTAGGAATAGAGCCGGCAGGTGTAACGAAATAAACGAAGCGCCGTGAGGCGAAGTTTGTCTTTCTCTTTGAATTTTCTAGTCTAGTGAATCACTTTCATCTTGGCTCGTGGCGGATAGATTTATTTTAGAACATCGCCTTAGAGCATGAAGTAACCAACCAGCTAGAATGACACGAACACGTCGCACAGTCTCTACACGTCGCTTGTTTCTTTCTCCGGCCTTTCCCTTCCCTCTCCTATTGTCTCTTTCTTTGTCTGTCTGTCTGTCTCTCTCTCTCTC
>NW_014585424.1:0-1971 GCF_000485595.1 Priapulus caudatus
TCTCATCATTCTCTCATATTTCTTTCCTAACAGTTAGGTGTCTCTTGTGTTGTTGATTCGCTCTGTCTTGTTAGTTTTTTCTGGCGCAACCGCGGATATTACAAAGTTATGGAACGTCATTTTTGAATGTACTTTCTCTCTTCTCTCTCTCTCTCTTCTCGTTTTTTCGTGGGTAATAATCTTCTTCTGTCTCTCTTGTCTGATAACTCTCTTCTCTGACGGGTCGCGTGCTCTTGGGCCAAACCAACCAAGTTGTTAGATTTTAGTGGTGATCGCTTATGCAAGATCTGGAGCCCCACAAAAGGCGGTTATGCTCTCTCGCGTCTCCCTCGTCTCTCTTCTCTCTCGTCTCTCTCCTTCTCTAGCTCCTCTCATCTCTGCTCTCCCGCTCCCCTCGCTCTCCTCTCGTCTGCTCTCTCTCCATCTCTCCTCTCTCTCTCTCCCCCTCTCTCTCCTTCTCTATCGCGCTCTCTAAATCTCCTCTCTCGCTCTCTGCTCCTCTACTCTCTTCATCCGTCTCTTCTCGTCTCCTCTACTTCTCTCCTCCCTCTCCTCCTTCTCTAGGCTCCATCACTCTCTCTCTTCTCTTCTCTCGTGCTGTCCGTTCGTCCTATCAATCGTCTCTCTCTTCCCTCGCGTCTCCTCTCTCCCGGTCCGTCTCCTCTCTCCTCTCGTTCTCTCCTCTCTCTCCCTCTCTCTCTCTCCTCCCTCCTCGTCTCTTCTCCTCAAATCTCTTCGCTCATCTCTCTTTCTGTCTCGTCCATCCACCCACCAATCCTCTGCATCGCGCATCATCACGTCATGGCTGTATAGCGTACACTGACGTTGTCACAGTCAGTAAGTCGGGTTCTCGAGAGTCCGGTCCGACATCTCACCCGCCAGCCAACCTACTTATGCCCCCAGACGGTGTCGATTGCGTTCGTACCCCGTGACGGCTTTCCCGCACACGCCACAGACATAAGACCCGCGAATAGGAGCCCTGTATTCTATCCTTCACAACAGCGATTCTTTTTTTTTCTTTTTATTTTCTTGTTTTTTTTTTTTTTGTGAGAGAGAGAGAGAGAGAGAAGGGGAAGAGCATGAGAGAGGGAAAAGTGGTCGGGGAATATGTGCGCGTGAGTGTAAGAGTGAACGCCCACCGTATGCGTATATGTGAGCGTGTGACTGGGTATCACTGCGTGCGTATGCTGGTGCGTGCGTGTGTGCGTGCGTGTGTATGCTGCCTATGTAGTTGTACATTTGATGATTTGTTGTGTGATTTACAGTGTAAGAACACTCCCGGTAGCTACCAATGCACGTGTCCTAGCGGATACGAATTGAACAGAGACGAATGCGAGGACATCAACGAGTGCGAACGTGAACCAGGTACAGCTGGCTCCCTCTTACCTACCATACATTTGCTAGCGCCACCTAGGCAGCGAAAATATCAATGAAGAGTAACTTGATAGATAGTCTGTCTTTGTGTAAACCTTTAGCTGAACACGATTTATTATTCATGTATAATGTTGAAATATAACTATAAGACAAGAGAGGTTGTGAGAGACAGTGATGGCAATGATGCCGTCAACTATGACGGTGTTTGTGTTGATGATATTAACAGCAATGGTTGATGTTGCTGCTGCTGCTGCTACTATTCTTGCTGTTGTTGCTGCTACTCTTGTTGTTGTTGTTGTTGTTGCTGTTGTTGCTGTTGCTGCTGCTGCTACTATTCTCGTTGTTGTTGTTGCTGCTGCTGCTGCTGCTGCTGCTGCTGCTACTATTCTTGTTGTTGTTGTTGCTGCTGCTGCTGCTGCTGCTGCTGCTACTATTCTTGTTGTTGTTGCTGCTGCTGATTCTGTTCTTGCCCTTGCTCTTACTGCTGCTACTATTCTTGTTGTTGTTGTTGCTGCTGCTGCTGCTGCTGCTACTTTCTTGTTGTTGCTGCTGCTGCTGCTACTATTCTTGTTGTTGTTGCTGCTGCTGATTCTGTTC
>NW_014585424.1:3350-3755 GCF_000485595.1 Priapulus caudatus
CGGGGGAACGTTCAGGTGAGAACATACCAGGAACGTTCAGGTGAGAACATAGCGGGAACGTTTGGGTGAGAACATAGTGGGAACGTTCAGGTGAGAACATACCGGGAATGTTCAGGTGAGAACATAGCGGGAACGTTCAGGTGAGAACATAGCGGGAACGTTCAGGTGAGAACATAGCGGGAACGTTTGGGTGAGAACATAGCGGGAACGTTCAGGTAAGAACATACCGGGAACGTTCAGGTGAAAACATAGCGGGAACGTTCAGGTAAGAACATAGCGCGGACGTTCAGGTAAGAACATAGCGGGAACGCTCAGGTGAGAACATAGTGGGAACGTTCAGGTGAGAACATAGTGGGGACGTTCAGGTGAGAACAGTGGGGACGTTCAGGTAAGAACATAGTGGGG
>NW_014585425.1:0-1936 GCF_000485595.1 Priapulus caudatus
TATATATATATATATATCGTCGTGGTAGGTCGTCGTACGTACGTCCTTTCGTTACTACTACTATATAGTATATATATATATATATATATATATATATATATATTTCACGCTGAATGACACTTTAACGTGTGTTACCAAAAACTCTGTTAGTAAGTGTGTGTAGTTGTGCGTGCTGACAGAGGTGCCAGCCGTACGTACGCCCCCTAATTTATTAACGCTAAACCTAACGTCTACGCCTTAACGTCCTAACGCCCGAGTGGATCGCTTATATATCCTAACGATGGATTTAATTTGAAAATTTAATTAATCACCCAAACAAGTACTGAGAAGAAGAAAAACGCCAACTGGAATCATAGATCAGTTGAAGAAAACCTCTACGCCGTACTTGTGGGAAATCGGCTTAGTGGGGACGAGCTATCGGACACTCTGCAATGCATTATTTATTAAGCCGTAATAAATTTTAACGCTTTTCGCACTCCGACACAACGCAAATAGCTCCAGTTACTATGGATTGCCGGATCGTCTGACCATGGGGTATGACGAAGCTACAGCGGTACATATAGTCGCTAAATAACTAGTCGGACTGGTGGATAGTACATGCTTGCGTGTGCGGGGTATGTCAGTTGATGTCCACGCACTCTCTTCTACTTTCAGCCATCTTCGTTGACGCGCGAAGGGTATATATATNCCCCCTGCCCCCCCTGTGGCGCCGCCCCTGCTTAGCAATGCCTTATGACTGGTGTCAGTTGGTCTTTCAGTATTCGTATTGAAACAGCTGGATCAGTCGTGGTGGAGTGATATATTACTTTTGTAGGTAATTATAGTCATGAAAACGCAGAGATAATATTTTCGTCATTTTGTTATTAAATCAGTGTACCACCAATACTAGCGCTATGCATCTGTCTGCCTACCTGAATTCATCGTAGTACTGGCAGATTTTCTCGTAGTCTCTATAAGCACTCATTTTGCGGTGACACACTGACAGGCAATATCCAGCTATATAATATGGTATGCAGAGAGTGAGAAGCCGCAATAAACTGCATCTGTGTAGTCATACAAATGAACAGCCCACTCGCGCTGCATGCTCACCAAAATATCGATAATGTAACGTGGCGTGCCTGGAGGCACGACCATAGATAGCGAGAGGGGGTAGAAAGGGGGGAAATTTCTCTGACCAATCTAGGTACTTTTACGTGGCCAGCGGCGACGGCAAACTCCCACGCTTAACTGCCAAAGAACACAAACTGCGCGTGTCTTTACCCCTCCAACCCCCCAAAGTATATGAGCTAACTAACTTCTATTATCTACTCCTGATAGTATCATGATATCTATAGCTCAACTCCTAATTTTAGTGCGTGCATCTCATGCTCATTCTGTCTGTGATTAAATACTAAAGGTATAGGTAAAGATTTGCATCAATCATGCCCATAGAGGCTCTAAGTAGAGGAGAAATGATGTTAATCAAGGAGGTTGTGACCTTGGTTAAAATTATTCTAGTTATGCCAGTAACAAATGCTGAGAGTAAATGTTCTTTTAGCAGCTTCAGACAAATGAAGTCTTATCTGAGGTTCACCATAGGACAAAAACATCTCAACAGCATAATGACCATGCATGTGCACAAAGAATTACTTAATATATTTAAGACTTAAAGGAATAATGGGTCCATTGATTATGCAATGTTGACGAATGCTAGAGTAACTGGCACCATGTGTAGTTAATAAGTACGTAACCTTATAGCCTAACGCGTATTAGTTTGTCCAATATCACTGCTGGTTACATTACAAGCAAGACTTGAAATCGGTTGTTGATATTCATTTACGTGCCGTAAATGTCATCCAAGAGTCAAGCGATAAGTCGCCGATGACGTAAACATTTGATTGAAACTTTAAACAACTGATTTCTTGGACTGCGGATTTCAATTCGACATTTCTTAGTA
>NW_014585425.1:2478-3753 GCF_000485595.1 Priapulus caudatus
ACCGTACCACTAATTAATGCGTAAAATCGCCACCACACCATAGACGCTATTTGGGGTTCTTGTATAGATAAAATAGCCGGGTCGGTGTACAGTTAGTGTTGGGTGTGGGACAGGTTGACTGTTTGTACTTGTGTATTGTCTGCAGTTGTGTCCTGGTCGAATTGTACTTCTTGACGATCGATTCCCGCGCTGGCAAACTTTTATTGTGGTGGAATTTAATCGGGGCGGAGGTAATTTAAACGGGGCGCAACGATTGAAACAGGGGGGAGTTTTCCCAAACGGGGCGCGCGCGCGCGCAACGTAGGGAGAACCCTGCATTATTGTATCTAGTGTGGTGGTATGCTGCGCATTTCCCATTTGCCTGCCTACCTGAATTCATTGTAGCTCTGGTAGGCGTTCTCATAGTCTTCATAGGCACTCATTGTGCGGTGACAGGCAATAGCCAGCTCTATAATATTATGGTATGCAGAGAGAGTAAGGAGCCGCGGTAAACTGCATCTGTGTATCTAAATGAACACAAAACATTGTCAGTGACTCACACGGGGTCACTTTATGCTTGCCGAAATATTGTGGCGATTTCAGGGAGGAGATCTACGTACTATTCCACTAAAAACACACTACATGTACTTGAATAACTACGCATTATCTACACTAACTGAACTTGGGACAAGGAAATTATATGGCAATGGTTACAAAAGATAGGAGAAAGTTTCTTACAAATAAACTTATTATATCTTCAGGGCCGTAGCCTGCAGGGGGGGGGGGGGGCAAGGGGGGCAGCTGCCCCCTAGATTTTGGAGCAAAATTTAAAAAATAAATTGTTCTACTAAAAGAGAATTGTCGTAGTCAGAATGAAGGCTGTACATGTACTCAAACGTGCCTCAAATACTTGTCCGCACGCAGACGTTATAACTCCGCTTTGCTAATCTGAGGGTGCGGGTTTACGCCCTGTTTGGTGTTGCATCTAAACAGAGGAATTGCTCCGACCTGTGATTGGGGGATAAAAATAGACCACGCCCACTCCCGCCGCATACGCTAATATGCTATGACCGGTAGGAACGTGTACCAACTATCATATGGAGCGAACGATTAAAGTTACATTTCTATAAATTCTAGCTATTATAGACATGTCTTAGCCTTAAAGGCATAATTCGACCATCGATTATGCAATTTTAACGAATGCTACAGTAACTGGCACCTTGTGTAGTTAATAAGTACATTACCTTATAGCCAAACGCGTATTATAGTTTGTCCAATATCACTGCTGGTTACTAA
>NW_014585426.1:0-3753 GCF_000485595.1 Priapulus caudatus
GTCAATTGCATGTGTCATAAGTGTTCCCAATATACCATATATGTATACAGGTAAACTCAATCAGTACAGAGACGTATTCATCAAGCTATAAAAAAAACTTTTGAATTCAGAAAGTTTTAAATGGAACAAAATTTATGGCTGTTTGTGAACTCGAATTTTAAAAGACAGCTAGAGTTTTAGATTTGAGATTGGCATTTAAATTATCTTACATAATTATTGTACTTTAATTCCTACACTCATAATAGATGATATACTTACTCCTTCTTCCATCACCACGTGTTTTTCGCTTGCCATCAGCACCCTCTGTTTAACGAGAATTGAACTTGAAACTTTGATTTAACAACAAACTTGAAATTTAAGTGAAATGTTCTATATTTGCTGAAGTTAATTAAGTATGAATTACAGAAAAGAATAGAATTACAGTTTGGCATATATACACACTGTATATAACACACGCACACACGCGCGCACGCACGCACGCGCGCACGCACACACACATATATATATATCATGGTAAAAAATACACAGGAGCGATGAGCGATTGATCATTCGCTCTTCGAACCCCCGAAATCGCTCCCGCAAAACAAATTACAAAAGCAAAAAAAAAAATTGGAAAAAATCGCTGTCGTAGCTGGGTGATCTGGCGGATGTGTGAGCTGAAAAATGCTTTATGACTTATAGATTGTTAAATGACTAGCTTTAATATTTACTGAGATGCTTGCAGGATTTGCCCTTGTGTCTGTCACTTACAGACCAGTATGAGTACTCAGTACATGTTGTTATCAAGAGCTCATAATAGCTATCTATTATGAGCTCTTGATGTTATACATATTATTGTTTTTCAAAGCACTTCTTGCTTTATACAGTTTAAACTGTAAAGTTTTATACATGTACTATAGTATAGTCTCAGTATGAGCTATAATCTATAAAAACCATAATTTTATAGATTATTTTTATACTAGTGTGACGGCGGCATAGTTTTCGGATAGTGGTGTAATTACAAAACAAGGAAGTATACCTCCAAATGGATAAAGCGAGCCGACTTAACAAATATGCGATGACCAATAGAAACCGTTCATAGGTAGATAAAGGTGAGCAAAGCTTGAAAAAAAGACATGCGGTGGGCATGATATCAAGGAGCTAATAAATACGCTAGAGCGTACAGACGGAAAAACGTGGAAAATAGTGCTATTTCACCGACATGATTATTCCTACTATTGGCCTGCGAGTCTAGAAAAATTTTTTATGGTAAATCTGGCCTTTAGTAGAGCCAGAAATTACTTTGCTCTCTAAAACAAGAGCCAAACCGCTTGTCAATAACGCATACTCCTAGCATGAGATTATTGGCGTTCGTAAACTTCCCCATCCACAGGCTCACGGCACGCTCGAATCCACATCAGTCAGCAATCCTGGCCTCCGGCCAGCTAAAAGGTTGCTTCGTGAGAGATTCGGTTTTTTCAGCGATGACGACTTTAATGAAATGAACACGGCGTTTCAGTTAATCATAGGTGACTCTTCGGAGAGGGCAAGTGCGCACTATGCCCCTTATCATCCCATTATGCTTCGCTAGGCACGGCTTAATGCCCCCATCATATCGGAGCCGGCCAATGTTCTCTTAAATTCAAGTCTCTACAACGCCAGCTGCAGTCTACATATATGGCTGCAGCGGGCAGGATCAGCAGGATTGTTTGAAAAGGAGGATAGTCGAGAAAGAAGTATAAAGAGCACTTTTTCCTGCTTACCTTTTTACTGGCTGTTTTAAGCTGCCGAAGGCCACATATCAAAGATGGAGGTTAATGGGCATACGCGTGCGTATTGCTTATTCTATCCTTTTTTGATGTATCAAAAAAGGGGGATCCGGGAACACCCCTCCGGACGCCCCCTCTGGAACCTCACACTGCTGGTGTAGTAAGAAGTAACCAAATTGGGCATGTGACCATCAAACTTATCACGCGAATGGAAACGATAGCCAAAATGCTTAGGGGCGAGTACAGTGGCGTGAGCTAGGATTCTTTCTTCACGGGGGGGGCACTGGGGGGGCCTTACATTTTTTATCGTGGGGGGAGCAACAATATTTAATCACGTAAATGTAACTGACTGTTAGGGGGCACCTAATGGCTCTCAGTGTTGCTGAGGAAGAGATAGTGCCGCAGAGCGTAGCGAGGCAACTATTCCTTCCCCAAAGGCCAACACTATGAGAGCATAGTGCCCCAACCAACAGGCCATTAAAACTGTTTTTAAGTGGCAATCAGATGAGCTATGCAATGCTAACTATTTCATGCTTCATATACGACTTCTTTATACTCCTAATTTGCCAGTGCATATATCGATGTAACAAAACGCATTCGACACAAACACAACCGCCGCTCCTCGACAACTCTTAAGCGTGGCGCCAGAGCAGGAGATTCGTGACGTGAACACAATGCGAATATAATAACAATGCGTCGGCGGAAGAAATAAGTGGCCGCGCTCAAGGCGGGCACTAATTGCTTCATGTGCCTGCGCGTTTATCCAACTGGAATTTCACACGATTTATCACACCGTGATCACTACAATAACTTTTACTTTGTATAACTGTTTCTAACGGCATTGTTCTTTTTAATCTCATATCTTTTATTTTTTTATCAAGCATAATTTTCAGTAGGGGGGGGCACAGAAGACATTTGTGGGGGGGGGGGCTCGTGCGCCCCCAAGCCCCTCCGTAAGCTACGCCCCTGGGTAGAGTAGGATGCTGACTGATGTGGATTCGAGTCGCCGTGAGGGCCTGCTTGGAGGGAAGTTTACCCCACGCCAAATATCTCACGGCCTAAATAGCGAGTACGTATTAAAAAAGCGGTTGAATCTTGTTTTAAGGCCCGCTTATGTACGGGCCTTACGACCTAGTCGGCCGACCAAGATTGAATATCGTACGTCAAAAAACCGGCCCAACGATCGCACGATAAACAATCGGCGACCAACTCCGACATGAGTTTCTCATATACGATCGAAATACGGCTCGCCGCGACCTGCCGATGCCGCAGGAATAGAAACATCGTTCTATTTCTATGCGGCCTGTCGGCGACAAAATCGTGATGCAGCCACATCACCGCAGCGGTCGAGTCAACACTGATTATAAAAAAGTCCACGTCAATCTAATAAAAATGCAGCCTACACGCCACTCATCAGCACTTTCACAAAGAGGGATTAGTTGCAACAAACCCTTCCTGCAATATACTAATTAAGCTTTTTCCGTAATCACATGAAAAAAATTTCTGCACACATGATTATAACGATGTTTCAGAAACTTGGAGATAGACTTTACGGAGCTTACATGATGTTTAACATTGGTAAATGCCGCCAATTTTGTTGTTTACGTAACGTGACTCGTTTTGAATGTAGACTGGTCCCGGCGTCAAAACTTGCTACTGTTTTGTAGCTAAAGAACTGCTTGTGCTAGTACAAATACTGGGGGCGCGAACCCGTCTATACGTCGTTCATGGGTCCAAGTAACGCTACGATCTGAATCGGCGATGTGCAGCAGTAGGTCCACTTAAGTCGCATGAGTGTTGCTAACGCTGCTAATCGGGCGATAAAAGTAGTCGCCGATAGAATAAATCAGTAGGCCGACATAAAGCGGGCCTTTAGAGAGCAGAAGAATTCTCTTAATGCAATACTAGCAACTTAATATACTCCCACACACACAAGCAACCAAAATGAGTCGGTGTGGGCATTGTTACAGAGGAAATCTCGGACTATTGAGATGCGGCCTTAGCT
>NW_014585427.1:0-3751 GCF_000485595.1 Priapulus caudatus
AGTGGTTTTGGCACGGGGTCAAGGGCAGCGGGGATGTGACGGGTCAGGCAAGCCGGGAAGAGTGGACCCGGGTTCAGGCAAGCGGGCAAGTTGGACGAAGCCTGGCAAGCGGGGCAGTGGACGGGTCAGGCAGCGGGCAAAGGGGAAACGGGTCAGGCAGCGGGAAGAAGTGGACGGGTACCTTGGCAGCGGGATGGTTCTTGGACGGGTCCCAAGGCAGCCGGGGAGTGGGACGGGTCAGGCAGCGAGGGGAGTGGACGGTCAGGCAGCGGGCAAGTGGACGGGTCAGGCAGCGGCAGGGGACGGGGTTTTTCCAGCAGGCGGGGAGAGTGGACGGTCAGGCAAAAGCGGAGAGTGGTTTTGGACGGTCAGGCAGGGGAGTGACCGGCTCAGGCAGCTGGACAGTGAGGGTCAGGCAAGCGGAGATGGAGGGTCAGCAGCGGGAGAGCGAACGGTCAGGCAGCGGGAAGAGTGGAAGGGTCAGGCGGGGGCTTGTGCGCCTCCCGTCGTCGAGGCTCAAAAAATGGCGTGGACCCAAGTACGAGCCTCAGCTGAATCCGAGTCGGAATGGACCGAGAAAGAGGGCGACGGCAATCGCCGGCATGTGCAATCGGTGAGGGGGCGGCCCCAGGTGTATGCCGAGCTTGGCTAAAATTAGGTCTTTCGCGTTGTGATGGCCAAGATATGTTTGGGAGAGAGCCGTGTAACAGTCACAGAGACGGAGCCGCCCTTAACGCGGGTCGAGATGACGGGCGCGTCTGACGGACTGGGTGTCTAAGAGGTGGGAGACTGCTGCTCGCAGCTACATCGTTTGCGCGGTAGACGCTCGCATAGGCAGCTATGCACGCTTGTGGTTACGATATGACTGCCGCGTCCCTGCATGCCGAGAAATTCGAAGAGCGCGCTAAGCTTTCTCTGGGCGTTGGAAGGAGCGCTCAGGTTCTTCCACTTATTTACCTACGACTTCGGTGGATATGTGCCGTTCTTGGTGTCAATTTGGGGTTCTCGTGTGGCACAGTGTACGAGCACTCGCGGCCGGCTCTCATAGTCTAAAGGGATGATACTGCCCGTAGGTATGATAGTCTCTGATTTCTCATAGTAGGCCGGAGCTCGTCATGGATTGTTCGGGCCACCAGGGCCGCGGCTTTCCAGCTTAGGGGTAGATTTATCTTGGATAACCACGTCAATTGCCCGGCAACTGTAGCGTGCCGGGAATCACGGGGCTCCGGCATAGTGAAAGGTAACCCGCGGTAGGTGTCTTTTGGGGGCGGTGAAGGGGAAAGGCTCTCGGCATACTTGGACCGCACCGGCACAGAAATTGATTTGGTCCCTTGCCGCAGAGGTAAAAGACCCGATATGAATGGGTCCCCTACCACCCAGAAAGCCTCAGGTAGCCGGTCGAGCCTTGTGGGCTCGTTCTTACCGCACCCTCACACAGTAGAGGGATTTTGAGTTCCCATTCGTGCCGCGGTCGATGCCCTCTGAGGGTTGGGGAGCTATTATACGCGTTTCTCCGAGGGGTGCCGCAGGGGCACAGCATGTTAAAAAGCCGGTATAATTAGTCCCCTTATTTAGTTGGACTAACGTAGTGATGAGCTTAGTAGTGCTCTCTGGGAACGGTCTAGTGGAAGTGGCGGTCACAGGCGGACTGTTATATGTATGGTTTGGGGCCGCCGATTAGCGATTATTCTACACTACCTCTTCTCTTTCCCTCTTCTTCGGAGTACGCAACATCTAGTACTGTAGGCGTCAGGCGCGAGGCTTACTTGTTGGCCAGGAGAGGCTTCGATGCGAAGCGTACGGGGGATGCACAGAATGTCGACTATGAAATCGGATGACCAGCCGGAGGACGGACGACGCGAATCCGGGAATTGCGACTGACAGATCTCTGGGGAAAGCGGGTCCGCTGTCCAGGTGTTGGAGGGGTGACGCGCGATAACCACAAAGCTTTATGGATGCGGATGTTCCGATACTGTGATGTTGTTGAATGTCCTCCCGCCCGGGCTCACTCCTCCATGCAATAGAGCTCCCATGCCTTCCGGATGCGCGTCCTGACAGCTTTTTCCTGGCTTGTCGATCGGCGTTGCAGGAGTGAAGCGGTAGACTCCGTTGGCGCGCGGTATCAGCAAATCGTCCACTGCGGCACGTCCCGCGTTTGGTCGCGCAGCCGGACCAACACCGAACTATCCGGTCATCCCAGTCTCACTGTGGGGGAAGGAAAGCGCCATGCAGTATGGATGGCCAAGCGGTAATTCCGTTTCCAGGACCGCCATCCTTCACTAATAGTACAAAAAGTGGGCCACGTCGTCTACTGTGAGACCGGTCAGCTCCGATCATCCAGTTAGTTATTGCAAGGGGTTATCCGGTTGCTTATCTCGACAGCCTATGCAGGAGGTCACACGCGTCCCTTAGTACCCAGAGTCTAACTCGGTAGCCACGCGAATAGGAGGGTGGACCGGGTGTCCCTGGAATGTGGTGCTGAGCCCGCGAGCTTACCAATGTCCTGGGAGACCCCATGGTAACAGACGACGGAAAAATGTATCACTACTTTGGACGTTTCGCTGCGGTGCGCGCGATGTTGAGGCCCATCAGCCGCCCGCTATGGTCCCGAGCCCGTTGAATCAACAACCGATGGACGCGCAGCTAATCGGAAATAGTCCCGCAATTGTCGCAGGGCCCCGCTGCCTGACCCGTCCACTCTCCCGCTGCCTGACCCGTCCACTGCCCCGCTACCAGGCTCGTCCACTCCCCCGCTGCCTGACACGTCCACTCTCCCGCTGCCGGACCCGTCTACTGCCCCGCTGCCTGACCCGTCCACTGCCCTGCTCACCGTTCGTCTTCTACACACATCCGTTGCGAAAAAACCAACGCCGTCCGCCAACTGACTGTCACTCGGGTCCAACCTGTCTCTCGTCCGCTCGAAGGGAAACACACCGCAACGATGCTACTGTCGCAGTCGGTCGGTAGCGAGCCGCTGGCGCCATGCACGCGGTGCATGTGCGTGTTCGGAACAGTATTGGACAGGCGCTGCCACCGCGTGCATTTGCGGCCGTCACTCTGCAGCGCACGCAGACATAGTGCAGCGGGATCAATACGGGAGAGAGCTGCGCTGCTTGTCAATGGTGGTACAGCGCAACACCACGACGCATCGGCGCAGGCCGGCGGCTTGACACCACCACGTCGGCGGCATCACGCACGCACACACACACGCACGCACGCACACAGACACACACACACACACAGATACGCACGCACGCACGCACGCACGCACGCACACACACATACACATACACGAACGCGCGCACTCACACACATACACGCGCGCACACGCACACGTAGCTAGAGTGAGGGTCACGTGAGACGCGCGTGAAGCCACGTAGCTAGAGTGAGGGTCACGTGAGACGCGCGTGAAGCCACGTTGCTAGAGTGAGGGTCACGTGAGACGCGCGTGAACCCACGTTGCTAGAGTGAGGGTCATGTGAGACGCGCGTGAAGCCGTGAACCCACATTGCTAGAGTGAGGGTCACGTGAGACGCGCGTGAAGCACGTAGCTGGAGTGAAGGTCACGTGAGACGGCGCCGTGAACCCACGTTGCTAGAGTGAGGGTCACGTAAGACGGCGCCGTGAAGCCACATTGCTAGAGTGAGGGTCACGTGAGACGGCGCCGTGAACCCACGTAGCTAGAGTGAGGGTCACGTGAGATGATGCCGTGAACCCACGTAGCTAGAGTGAGGGTCACGTGAGACGATGA
>NW_014585428.1:0-3749 GCF_000485595.1 Priapulus caudatus
GGTGGATTGTGGAAGATACAGATGGCTTGTGGGGGGTGCGGGTGGCTTGTGGAAGATATAGATGGCTTGTGGAAGATGGCTTGTGGAAGATACGGGTGGCTTGTGGAAGATACAGATGGCTTGTGGAAGATACAGGTGGCTTGTGGAAGGTGGCTTGTGGAAGATACAGATGGCCTGTGGAAGGTATAGCTGGCTTGTGGGGGCGAGGGTGGCTTATGGAAGATACNGGAAAGCGTGAGAGAGAAATATAGCATAGGGAGAGAGAACAGTGCGTGAGGTGGGAGACAAGAGGGGAAGAGAGAGGAAGGGGGGAGGTAATATATATGATATATATATGTCGTGTGTGGTGTGTGTGTGTTGTGTGTGAGTTGTGTGTGTGTGTGTGTGTGTGGTGTGTGTGTGGTGTTGTGTGATCTGTGTATGTGTGTGGTGTGTGTGCCTGTGTGTGTGTGTGTGTGTTTGTGTGTGTGTGCTCCGTCGAGTTTTTGATCCAAATTAGCGCCAAATTCGACAGAAGAGATCGGATGAATATCCGGGGCGGTTGCTAAACTTTACTCCGGTTGAAAACGGTTTTAAACAAATGGTTAAAAAAAACGACACAACAAAAAGTAAAGATTATGCCTGAATGAATAGGGGGCGTAATATCTGGTGCCTTGTATTATTTTGCCGTCTCGTTGAACGTTGCTGAGGCAGCACAGAGATTTTTGTAAGCGCATAATGTAAGGTAGAAAATAAACAGTGGTTAATAATGAAAGTTGAAAGGTGTCTCCAGTAGCTATTTGGGAGTGGAGTTTCGATATGAGATGTACAAGTTTAAATATTCATCAGAGACTGACTTGGCACTTACACTGACAGGGCGTTGGTTTCCGATGAGATCCTTTAAGATTGAGTGAGTACCACCAGCAGCGGTGATTAGCCAGCACGCATCACCACCGCAGTAATAATGGAATGAGGTGTGGTGGTGTGTGTGTGTGGTGTGTGTGTGTGTGTGTGTGATGTGTGTCTGTCTGTCGTCTGTGTGTCTGGTGTGTGTGCGTGTTGCGTGGGGTCGCTGGGCCGTGCGCGTGTGTGTGTGTTGGGTCGTGGTGTGTTGTGGTGTGTGTGGTGGCTGGTGTGAAGGTGGGAGAGTGTGTGTGTGATGGTTGTGTGATGGTGTGTGTGTGCGTGTGTGTGTGTGATGTGTGTGTTATTTCACTGTGTACTTGCCCAAAACAAATTGGTTAAATGTAGTTACGTGTAAGATGATAGTACATGTTATTTGTATTGACATTCTCAACCATCAAAAAAAAAACCATGTGCAACAACTAAACTCGCCATATAACCTACACATACACTACTGGTAACACTATGCATCACCAGTCACTAAGCGCCCGCGCGTAGCGCGGGATTCAGCCTGGTTAATATATAATAATATAATAACGTAATAACGTATAATAAATATATATTATAATATAATATATATTATATATAATATATATACTATATATGTAATATATATAAAGAAGGCAGACCGTTCTGTGTGTGTAGATATCAGCAGTGAGATTAGCGGCGTGTCCACACTGTGATGTCGCGGTTAGGCAATGATGAGGGAGGTCCGGGAGATATAAGGCATACGCTCAGGCAGGTTATCATCACGCACGCCTTTCACCTCCTAATCCCCATCCACAGGATCGCGCCTTACTATCCTCTCTCTGCTCTCTCTCATCTCTCTCTCTCTCTTCTCTCTCTCCTCTCATCTCTCCTCGTCTCTTTCTCTCTCTCTCTCTTCAATCTCTCTCTCTCTCTCTCTCTCTCTCTCTCTCTCCATCTCTCCTCTCTCTCTCTCTCTCTCTCTCTCTTCTCTCTCTCTCTCTCTCGTCTCACTCTCTCTCTCCTCTCCTCTCTCTCATTCTCTCTCTCGTCTCTCCTCTCCTCTTTCTCTTCTCTCTCTCACTCTCTCTCTCTCGCTCTCTCTCTCTCTCCTTGCTCTCCCTTTCTCTCTTCTCTCGCGTATTTCTCTCGATCTCATCATCTCTCTCTCTCTCTCTCTCTCCTCTCTCTCTCTCTCTCTGCTCTTTCCCTCTCTCTTCTCTCTCCTTTCTCTCTCTCTCTCTCTCTCTCTCTCTCTCGCGCGCGCTCTTCGATCATAACGCTCTCTCCTTCCCGCTCCTCTCCCTCTCCTCTCCCCCCCGCCCTCTCTCTCTCTTCTCTTTCTCTCTCTCTCTACTGCCGCTTTCTCTGTATCTGTCGTTCCTTTCTCTCTCTTTCACCACTTTCCCCCTCTCTTTGCCTTCTCTCTCTCTTCGCTTCTCTCTCTCTCTCTCTCTCATTTCTTCCGCGGGTCTCGCCCCTCTAATCTCTCCCCCCTCTCCTCGCTCTTTTCCTTCGTCTGTATCTCTCTACGGGATAGCACTAGTTCAATTGTTGAGTTGCATATATATCGTGACAACTAAACTAATACCGGTTATAATAATTGCACTTTACAGAAATGACAAACAGTATCCAAACTTAACGTTAGTATATATCTATAACGTCTGAGTTTGGTATTTTGATCTTTTTGCTCTATATATATACATACATAATATATATATATTCTATATTAATATATTATATAGCGGTATATAGTATTATATAGTATAAACAATACATATAACATACGCCAGTCACACATTTCTTAATGTTCGCATTCTTTAGTTTGTATGTGCAATTATATATTATGCATTTATACTCGAACCTCAATGCAATAATTATTCATCTATAATTAAAGCACATTAAGGGTACATGCGTATTTATTTTACATGCCCTCACCCGTTACGTTACACTCTCTTCTTCTAATGGATTTCTGAAACAGTTTATTCCGCGCGCAATTTAGCCACTGTCAGTACATTACGTGCGTGCGTGCGTGCGTGCGTGCGTGCGTGCGTGCGTGTATACTGTAGACATACTGTTGTAGACATACTACAGCACAGAGTAGAAGCATAGAAGCAAGAACCGCCTTAGCATACACCAAGCAATGTAGTGGTAGCTGCGGAGTGAGAGGCGGCGTAGGAAGGAGAGAAAGTGAGAAGGATGGGGTACGGAGGGAGAGAGCTAGAGAACGGAAGAGAGAGAGAGAGAGAGAGAGAGAGAGAGAGAGAGAGAGAGAGAGAGAGAGAGAGAGAGAGAGAGAGAGAGAGAGAGAGAGAGAGAGAGAGAGAGAGAGAGAGAGAGAGAGAGAGAGAGAGAGAGAGAGAGAGAGAGAGAGAGAGAGAGAGAGAGAGAGAGAGAGAGAGATCGATGGGAGTGATAAAGAAGGGATCGAGTGGCAGCATGCGAGAGTTTTACTTCTTTAGTTCGATAATCAGAGGTTTGATAACCAATTATACAACAATTTATTGAACTTTAATCTGACATATTTCGCATCACAAATTTCACCTCGATAATTAGATATGTGATTATATATATAGGCCTATATATATATATATATATATCACTTAAACCAATCAGTTAATCAACTAATCCGTGGACGGCTCTATCAGCTTCCTTACCTGGATCCCATCGCAGCATCCTCCGGTACATAGGTAAGGTAGTCTGTCTGTAAGAACTGTGGGTCTCTCGGTCCCACGATGATGGAGACGGTCTCCCACGGTGACACCTATAAGCAGACGCCACACGCTCGATCATCATCAATAACTCTAGCTGTATAACTCTAGCTGTATAACTCTAGCTGTATAACTCCAGCAGTATAACTCTAGCAGTATAACTCTAGCTGTATAACAGTATTCTAACGG
>NW_014585429.1:0-665 GCF_000485595.1 Priapulus caudatus
GGTCTTCATTTTTATTTGATGATTATTTTATTCATTTTATAAACGCTTGACATACCAAGGAAATTATATATAAAATACGGGTTTTACAGCATTGTGACACTGCTGCTGCATATAGGACGTATATCGCCACCTATTGGTTGGTTTACATTTCATTAATGTAACGTCAGCAAACGCGCTCTGCTATTATTGGAGATACGTATATCGGGATTAATTTTTTTGATGTGCAACTACTGCTACGAGTGTTTGCTATCCATGTTAAATGTTTAATTTAAACAAATGATTAGTTTATTTCGGATTCAATTCACGCATCAGCGAAGAATTGGTAGCGACGAGTATTTGCTCTCTATTTTAAATAAATCATGGTTGAGATTAGCACCTCGTGATTAATTAAGTAGCTGGTGGCTATGTACTCTCTAAATTAACAGTAGGCCCATTATTGTAACGTCGTATTATTGTATTAATTTGATAAAGGCTGCGTGGATATTCAACAGCGAATGTAATTTAGGACAAATATCGCCATCTAGTGGTCGATTTAAATTTCATTACAGCTAGAGTAAACCGGCATTAATAAAGAAATGCATCGGGTTTATGTTTTTATGTCAAGCTACTGCGACGAGTATTTGCGCTTCATTTTAAATGTATAATTTCAACGAAATATTATTTAA
>NW_014585429.1:2225-3748 GCF_000485595.1 Priapulus caudatus
GGGATTATTGTTATTCGGTTATATCTCTGTATGCGTGTGTAGCCATATGTCTAGTCTCCTATGTAGTCTGTAGTTGAGTGAATATTCGGTGGTACAATAGAACATACGGAGAGTAGCTTTCTAACACTGCGTTTGTGTTATCTATCTGTGTTTCTGTTATCTGTCGACGCAACAACCTGACACTACCCTTAAGGCGACTACCTCGCACATGCCAAACCGAGAACCTGGTAACGGGAGTTGAAAGACTCACTTATACTGGTGCACGTGACCAGCGGTTTGGTTGGGTAGTGGCAATACTTGCGTAGGTAGCCACGTTTCTAGTATCGGTATAGTATCTACTATCTAGTATCGTATCGGTTCTAATATCTGTTTTTCTCTCTAAGCACGAGTTGTACCGCGATCAACGTCACCTGTTTGCCACGAGACGCACGTAATCTACTGCACACGCTATCGGACAGAGCGTCTCCACTCTGCAATGTTCACGTAAGTGCGACGATCACTTGTTCTAGGCTAACGTATGCTCGAACTAGTTTTTTTTTAAACACATTCGTTTGTGTGCGCTATAAAATTGCCCTAGACGCGACCGCGCGTAACGATTACTGCTGTTTCGCCACCACTCCTCGCCTCAACCGCTCTAGTTCCTCCCCTCACGCCTCTCACGCCTCCCACGCCTCACGCCGTACGTCTCACGCCTCTCGCGTACCTTTTCACCCTTGTTCCCTTTCTTTTAACGCTTTAAATCTGCCGTTTTATCGCGTCTTCACGCCCTACCTGTCTACACCTTACCGCGCCTCACGCAGGTAGCACAAGAAATCGCGGCAGCGACGACGCCCGCTGGCCCAACGACGCGCTGGAGGCGGCCCTCCAGCGTTTCCGCGACGGCCTCGCCCCAGACGGCGACGAGTGGGACGACATGCCGGGCCTCGCCCCAATTGACGAGCTATGGGACGACCTGCCGGGGCTTGGCCCACTCGACGGGAATAGGGTCGACCTGCCGGGGCTCATCCCAATCGGCGATTGGGACGTCCACTACCACGCCCCATACGGCAGGCCCCCGACACCCGACCACAACGACGACCGGCAAGACGAGGACCCACACGGAGAGAGAGAGGACCTGCCAGTCGCCCCACACCCCGTCGAACACGATCACCAGGACCTGCCAGTCGCCCCACAACTACCCGAGCCCAACCAGCACGATCAACTGCCAGCCCAACCACTCCACCACGACTGGCACTGGGACTGGGAGAACGTCGGTCGGGGCCGGCGACCGGTGCGGGTCGCCGGACGCCTCCCCCCGACATGGGCTCTAGGCAGCACGGTCTAGTTTTTACCAAGCTCCTCCACCCTCTCCTAGACACACTCGTCCGTTTCTCCGTCTGCCGTGATATCCGCACACGAAGCCGCTTAGCTATCTTCTCGATTTCTCCCGTACCCGCAAGTATCCCCCGCTCGTATCTGCTGCCTGCCGTTTCCTACCCGACCGAGCGTCACCGACAGGCCGCAGTAGACCGGTTTAAGGTACG
>NW_014585430.1:0-3748 GCF_000485595.1 Priapulus caudatus
AGTCACATGCTCATGCTACTCGCTCTCTCTCTCTCTTTCTCTCTCTCTCTCTTCTCTCTTCTCTCTCTCTCTCCTCTCCTCTCTCTCCTCTGTCCTCTCACTCTTTATCCTCACTCTCTATCTATCTAGTCTATCTATCTAGCTTATCTATCTACCTATCTATCTATCTATCTTATCTATCTAATAGCTATCTAGCTATCTATCTATTCTATCTATACTATCTATCAAAAAAAAAAAAATAAAAAAAAAATAAAAAAAAAAAAAAAAAAAAAAAAAAAAAAAAAAAAAAAAAATAAAAAATATCTATTCTAATCGTATTCGTATCTATCTAGCTAGCTTATCTATCTATCTATCGTATGCCTCTATATATATATATATTAATATATATATATCTACAAGACGGAACTATTTATTTTTAATGAGAATAGGTATATTGCTTGGCTTATAGCATTGTGGCTATTATATTGCACTTTTTGCCTATTAAATGAATAATAGCAGCGTCCATTGATTATGGCAATGTTGACGATTGCTTAGAGTAACTGGCACCTTGTGTAATTACATAAGTACATTACCCCTTTATAGGCTGCTATCACGCGTATTTAGTTTCTCAATATCAGCAGCTGGTTACATTACAAACAAGACTTGAAACTCGTTGTTGATAAATCTGTGCGCCGCCAACTCTTCGAAGATTACTTGACAAGAACGGCGATTAACAACATCGTGATTTGATTTCGTGGATCAACTGGAAACGGAAGTATGTAGTCCGTATAGTGGCGGCAGATAACAGCCATCTTTTGAGCAGGAATCGTGCAAATGATGATACAAGCATCAAAATCTTGGCGGCAACTTGTTCTACCCAAGTGATAATAATCAAAATCTGCCCGATTGCGCATTGAAAATCCAAGATGGCGCTTATTTTTTCGGGGCCAATCGTACCGCCGGAAGTTGACGTTTTGCTCTTAGAAGTATCTGTAGTTTGTCCGATTTCGCATGATCTAGGTGTGGATTTCTATGTTCAACCAGTTGTGCTGAAGTGGATTTTCCTGGTTTATAAAGAACTGACCACATATTTTTCACAAGATGGCATCAGATGTCTGTTTTTCATTAACGTAGCTTTGCCCCGGCCTAGTATGTTCAAAGTATACATACCAGTCCACTGGTCCTCCCAGCTGCTATACTATTCACACCTTCTCATGCAGGCTGCAGAGTGATGTGCAGGGGAGCGTCTGACCTGAAATTTCACTTTGCTACTTTTCTTCCTTTGCATCAATCATTTGCAACCCTTTCTTACTAGGAACACCTTCTCGTCAGTTCCCAGAGAGCTCGCTGGCAATAGGTAGGTGTATTGTCCAACATATCTGAGGCCATGTCTCCCCCTTTCTGTGTCCACAGGCGCATTCACGGGACTCGCTTCGTGTCTGGATTGGAGATGGTTGCCTGGCCAGATGATCCCAGCCTGATAGGCCGCGACACGCTTTGCATGTGTATCTGGGCTAGCCTGTGTTAGCTGGAATTGAGTTGTACGGGCTCTGCTTGCGGCGCAAGAGATCCTAAGTCCTTGCTGGTTCAGCCGACCAGTGGCTGCGCTGATCTGTCGTAAGCTGAGGACAACATCTCCTCCAGCCTCATGCAAGGTCAAGATCTACGAATCAATGTTTGTTGATGCTGGCTGAGATTAGCGATGTTTTCAGAAAATCATCAAATACGTTCCGAAGTCTCACATGCAAGATTTCTTCGCTTTCCTCCCCCACGGAAGGCAGACAACGACGTCACATCAGTGAACCATGACAGTATGGAAATCCCTCCTAGCTTTCTCAAGCCCCTATTGCAGAAACTACCTCATGGACTGGAATCCGATCGCATCTTGGCTCTTGGGCAAACGCAATCCAAATTTCTAAGACTAGCTTGTAAGGATGGCAAAGTAAGATATTGCTATGACTAGCACGTCCGTTCATTAGCCTTACTGATAATAGAATTCCAGTCAGTCCGTTGCATCCCTGGCGTGTACAATATTCCGAGCTGTCAGCTTTCTTCTAATGGCACAACCATGGGGACACAGCATCCAGAGACCTTCCTGTGTTGCTAATGGGCATCTTCTCCTTCTTGTGACGATTGACTGTGCTTGTCGTCTCTGCTTCACACATTTTTCCGCGAGGAAGTGAAACAGCCACTCAGTCACTTGTTGGCTGGCGGTCACGAAGCGAAGCTTTGCCAGTTACTTGGTGTCTTACTCGTTCCTTGATTAACTCTTCTTCTGATTCCTTGCCCCCCTTTTCGACCTCGTCGCGATTTCAGACATGACTTTTCTTGTAGCACATCAAAAGACTAATACGTCCACCCGCGTCCGTATCTGGCCCATAGGATTGCCAACCTTTGGATGATGTCTTTGGTTAGCATAGTCCATCAACATGTCTTTGAAGTACGATGGGAGTAAGGCATTGATAATTGCTTGAGGCCATCAATGATGATTGCATCTCGCCCATTTTGTTCTCTGTCTGGATGTTCACCAGTTAGCGCTTCAAGAATTTACCAGCTGTGACTTCTGACACGTATGAAACTTGGCCGTCTGTCACTAGAGAAGATCAGGTGTGACTGATTCTCGTGCTTTGAAGATTTATGGCAGTCACAACTGCCTATTCTGGCACGAAGATGAACAGTCGCGAAAATAACCTTGACAGTCGTCTTTCAGACTTTCTACCTTAGGAAATCCTCAGCCTGCTCTTAGATTGAAAAAAGAAAAAGGCTTTTACTTGATTGGATGAGAGAAAGGACTTTCATCTTCATTCACATAGCTCTCCATGAATGATCTGTAACTGCTCTTGCCAGACGCGGTGATGTGTAGCTCATTTAGCTAGAGTTGGATCCTTGGCAATGTTCTTCTGTCTAGCAAGAGCACAACCGACACAGCACGGTCGGCTGATTCTCTTGGAATGATTGCGACATCTGCTGCAGGAGAGTGGATTTCAACCCTTTTCAAAAGAAAGATTTTGGGCACTCCAGTGTCTGCTCATCCGGTGTTTGCTGCTGTAGTGGCATCTCATACAGAACTGGCCCTCGTATCCAGCTACTAGACGACTAACTTCGGTCCAGCGACCATCCACCTAAACACGAAGATGCTGGCGGGAGTCTTCTGTCAACCGAATTGAATCCTCACCCTTTTGGATGACCACTTGCTTATTTGTGCTCGCTGTGCTTGGTCGATCGCCAGGGCAGAGCATCTCATCTTTCGACTTGTGGAATGGCGATGTTCCTTTGTGGAAACTCCCTGGCCCATCTGAGGATTGTTGCTTCCAAAGTGAGATATATAGTGCGTTATTTTAGTTCTTGTGGCTATTACATCTCCACATCTCTAGTTTGAAGGAGTTTTTATCACTGAGTGAGAGCGCGAGCGAGAGAGAGAGAGAGAGCGCACGCGCTAGAGAGAAAGAAAGAGAGATGTGCGCGAGTATGCAGGTTTCATTTGCCTTCGTCTGGGTCATCACCAGGTGTCTCTATAGGCGTCTCTATATATGTCTATAGTATGAACAGACAGGGGGCGCCACATGCTGGGACACGACCTTGAAGCGATTTGGTGATTCTTTAATCGACAATGGTGGAGTAATGCTATAAGATAACGCATATAACGCTATATAATAGCATAATCTGTAAGCCAAGCAATATACCTAATTCTCATTTTAAAAATAAATAGTTTCCGTTTGTAGATATATATATATATATATATATATATATATATATATATATATATATA
>NW_014585431.1:0-3745 GCF_000485595.1 Priapulus caudatus
CTCCGTTGTTGTTGTGTGTAGAGAGATTTCCTTGTCCAAGTAATTCGCTCGGGTGTCTAAATCAACTAGAGCAGTGTTACGTATATGCACATGTTACATTAAATTCTTAGAGTGTATATCAGTGATAAGTGAAAGCAGCATGGTAATTGAAATAAAAATAAAACAATAATTATAGTATACAAACACGCCATACACAGATACCACACACACACGCACACGCACAACGCACACGACACGCCACGCGCACCGCGGCGGCACACACACACACACACACACAACACACACACACATATGCACGCACGCACCGCACGTCACGCACGCACGCATGCACGCACGCCACGCGCAGTCGTAAGAGTGGGAGAACGAAGTTGGTTGTGCACACTACACATCCGCTGCCTCCCTGGCCTCCTCGCTGCTCCCTCCTCATTTCACGATCCTCCTCTTATCCCAATCCATCACCACTGCACGCCGACCAACAGCCACCACACACCACAGCCAACATATGCCAGTCCGCCAAGTGAGAGAGTCCACAGATGGCGTACATCATATCTTTGTTTGTGTGCGCCGCGCCGGTGTGTGTGTGTGTGTGTGTGTGTGTGGGTGTGTTACAGCGATTGCTCCATTTTCTGTGTGCTTAGTGGTTTTTCACCATGACGTTGGAATCGAGCGGTGGTTAGCGGGGTGGGAGAAGGTGGGTGAGGGTGTGGCCACATTCTGTGTGTATGTTTCATATAATAGCTATATTATATACTGTACATGTATATATGTAATATTATAATGTGTATATTAAATATGTATACAGTCAAACATGCATATGATGACTTCAAAGACTTAAAGTGATTAGCATACGTCACGAATTTCTCAGCACATCAAGTAGTAATATTTGGTGTTGTTATTTTTGCTTACAAAATAAAATGTATGAAATTATAACTTAGTGTTTCTGTTACTTCATTTGTTTATATACCTTCTTTATATGCCACCTAATTGCGTGCTGAAAAACAGGAGAGACCGCCAGTCATCTGAACAGTACTGGGGATATGTTAGACAACAGAAATTACCACAATCGTACTAGATTTTGCAAATTTAACCAAGTCGTTAAAAAACATGTTTTATCAGTGGAGAGTTTGGGCAGATTTAGTTAATGTTAGTTCTTCTTTTAATGCTAAAAAAAAATGGCACAATTTGCTTTTTTACAAATGTTTACATGGAAATTCGCTGACGTCAGTCCCTCTTAAAAGAGAACGGAAATCACCCAAGTGGACTTTAAACACAGGTGTCCTTCCTGTACGGACGGTGTCTTTTTACACACAGGTTCCGCTTCTAACGGAGGTTGTCTGCTAAGATTAGGACTTAAGATACGGCCCTAAGTATGCACTTTATTATGTGCCTCTCGAAATATACGCGAGTGTACGTGTGCGGACGGTGCTGCACCTACCTTCGGTGATGCTCATCACGATAGACGTGGTCTTGTTGTTTATCTTGAAGCTCATGTCAGCGAGGCATTGGGCTGAAACCTAGGATCTCGCTACCTTCTCAAAACTCTACCGCCTCGTGGGCCTGACTTCACAAACAACCTGTTTTAGAGAGATAGAGGAGTTTTAGAGGAGAGAGAAAGAGAGCGGAGGGGGGAGCAGGGAGACGAGAGAGAGCGCGAGAAAACACAGTGCATCTATTGGCTGCTGCTGCTGCTGCACCAACGCACCGGGTAATGAGCGAACTGCGCTTCACACTGTGGACACCATCTGCTGCCTGTACTTGCCTGCGTCCATATACTTCACCGCCTTGTTCCTCTCTTTCCCTCCTTCCCACACTCTCCCTTCTCCTGCCCATCTCTACCCCTCCTTTTTTCCGCTATGGTTGTCTCCTTCCCTCCTGCGGGTTTCGCCCATTTTGACGTCCTCCACCTTCTTCGCATCCTCCTTTCTCCTCCCTCCCTCCTCTCTATCCTTCTCTCCTCCTCTCCTCGCCTTCCCACGGTCCTCCTCCTCCTCCCTCCCACGTCCTGCTCCGCTCCTCCTCCTTACTTCCTCTCCTCCTCTCTCCCTCCATTCCTCCTCCTCCTCCCTCCCTCCCACGGTCTCCTCTCCTCGTCCTCCCTCCCACGTCCTCCTCCTTCTCCCTCACCTTCCTCTCCTCCTCCTCTCTCCCTCCCACCTCTCCTCCTCCCTCCACGTCCTCTCCTCCTCCTCCTCCTCCCTCCCACCTCCTCCTCCCTCCTCTCCTCCCTCCCACCTGCCTCTCCTCCTCCTCCTCACCTACCTCCTCCCACCTCCTCCTCCTCCTCCCTCCCACCTCCTCTCCTCTCCCACATCCTCCCTCCTCCTCCTCCTCCTCTTCTCCCAGCGTTTGTTTTACAATGCCGTAAATGCCGGCGCCCAGGCCGCACGTACCAGCAGCGACCTCCGCTTCTTTCATAAACACCATCTACAGCTGAGCTGGGCAGGAGGCAAGAGCAGAGAGAGAGAGCAGATGAAGAGAGACGAAGACCGACCTGAGACGAGAAGGCTCACAGAGAGAGGCATGAGAGAGGGGAGAGAGAGAAGAGAAGGCTGGAGAGGACGGAGAGGAGGGAGAGCAAGAGAGAGAGAGGAGAGAGAGAGAGAGGAGAGAGGAGAGAGAGAGAGGGAAAGAGAGAGAGAGACGAGAGAAAGAGATTGAAGAGAGAGACGAGAGCACAGAGAGAGAGGGAGAGAGGAGGGAGAGAGAGAGGAGAGAGAGAGAGGTGGGAGAGGGGACCGCAGAGCGAGGAGAGGAGGAGAGAGGACGAAGCAGGAGAGAGAGATGAGACGAGAGAGAAGACGATGAAAGAGAGTGAGAACACAGAGAGGAGAGAGCGAGATGAGGAGATGTGTAGAGGATGACGCAGAGAGAGATTGAGATCGATCGGAGGGAGAAGCATTGAAAAAAAAACCACATCCGAAAGAATTTTTTTATCTGCCTTACAACGCAGGATCTTCTTTAAAAAACTCCTTTACTATGTATGCGCAACCCGATAGTTATTTTCGCCTCGATCGCCTCCGATCCACACTACCCTCCCCCTCCTCCCCCCTCCCTTGTCCTCCTCCTCCCCTCTCCCTCCTCCCTCCCCCCTCCTCCCCCCTCCTCCCTCCCTCCTCCTCCCCCCCTCCTCCCTCCCGCATCTCTCACCTTCTTCAGGTAGCCGTTGCTGGTGCCTATGAAAGCGACGGTGTGTGGTCCGGTGGTTGTCATGGCGATGGAGGTGACGTTGACCTCGGGGAAGGTCACCACCGGCTCGGCGACGATGGGCACGCGACCTTCAAACAGTGACCTTGACACGTCGCCGCAGAATGTATCGTCGATGACCTTGTTCTGAAGGTGAGAGAGACAAGTGAACGTCGTTAGCAGCACGTGACGCAGGGTGGGGTAGAAGAAGAGAAAGAGGAAGGGGGAAGGAAGGGGGACAGGAAGCAAGAGGGAAATACGGAGAAGGGATACGCAAGAAGATGAAGGAGAGAGAAGGAAGAGGAATGTGAAATGGAGGGAAACGGAAGAGGATGAAGAGAGGGGGAGAAAAGGAACAGGGAAAGATAGAGGCGAGGGCATAGGAAGAAAGGAGAGAGGGGGAAGAGAATGGGGATACAAAATACATCCTATACAGTTATAACATGAGAGAGAGGCAGACGAGGAAAGAAAAAGAGAGAAGCGAGAGGGAGAGCAAGAGAGAGAGAGAGAGAGAGAGAGAGAGAGAGAGAGAGAGAGAGAGAGAGAGAGAGAAGAGAGAGAG
>NW_014585432.1:0-3743 GCF_000485595.1 Priapulus caudatus
GCGAAGGAGGAGGAGGAGGTGAGGACGAGGGGCAGTGAGGATGAGAAAGAAGGGGGAAGAGGGGGAAGGGTCGTCTTGGCACGCAGTAATAAGCCGACTGGGTCATCCCCCACTCCTCCTCCCCCCATCCTCCTCCCTACATACATACACACCCGCGGGTCATGCATCCGCGCTACACGCTCGCGCATCTCTCTATCTCTCTCTGTTTGCTCGCCACGCGTAATAGCAACCTCTCTCCCCCACCCTCTCCTCCCCCTCTCTCTCCCCTCCCCCTCTCCCTCCCCCACCCTCTTCCTCCTCTCTCTCTACGAGCGCAAAAACAGAATACTGGCCTAAACACACACAGAATAATCCCGTGAAGAGAAATCGCTACCTCCGGAAGAGAAAAAATCGCCGGCGACAATTGTACACAAATAATAATGTTAAGTGCCGCTCGATTTGAGGCTCGATTTGCAGACGAAGCACGGCGCGATCGTGAAATTAGAGCAACGATTCCTTTTCGAAGGTGGATTTCCGGGGGATTAGAAACGCGAGGCGTACGTCACGGTCAAGGCGACGAGACGGAGAGTGAAGGTGCCCGCCCAAGATGGCGCTCTCTCTTTCTCTCTCTCTTTCTCTCGTCATCGCTGCCATCTCGCTCTCTCGCTCTCTCTGCTCATGCTCTTCTCTCTCTCTCCTCTCTGCGTCTCCATCCTCCACCCGATGCTTTCTCTCTCTCGTTCTCGTTCTCTCTATCTCGTCTCTTCTCTCTCTCTCATCGTCTCCCTCCCTCCCTCTCTCTCGCTCTCTCTCTCTCTCTGCTCTCTCCCTCGAGTCCCTCCTCTCCTCGCTCTCGGTCTCCTCTCCTCGCTCGAGCTCTGCCTCTCTGCTCACTCTCTTCTCTCGCCTCGCCTCTCTCGAATCTCCTCGCGCAGCGTGCTCGGTCTCTCTCTCTCTCACCTCCTCTCTCTCGGCTTCTCGTCTCTCTCTTCTTGCGCGGCGCGTCAAAGGTCGGGGTCTCTCTACGCTGTCGGCCCCCTCGTCCTTTCTTTCTGCCTTTCTCTCTTCATACTATTTCTTTAATCGCCGACTGTAGCACGAAAGACAACGAAGCGCGCCATCATTAACCAGACCTGCCTCTCTCTCTCGCTCTCTCTCACGGCTTGCCAGAGAATGCAGCGGCAAAATACGCGGAGGAAGGAGCCGTGACGAAAGAAACCAGGAAGCCATCCATGACTCATTGGTACCGGATCGGGAAGGAGAAGCGGGAGAGCTGAGGCAGTTAACATCCGTTTTCGTTGGCTGCGAGGGAGGCGGAAGCCATGATTCAGTAGTAACGCGGAAGTTCGGAAGGAAGGAAGAGAGCAGTTGAACATGCGGGGTCGGCAGCTGCGAAGCGCAAGGGATGGTCGGATGTGGCGGAAGACCCGCGTTGACGCGGCGGCGGTGTGCCGCGGCGATGACGGAAGCGCAGACTCCGGACAGGAAAAGCGCCGCGACTGAGCGATCATCGCGATGGATGAAGGATGCTACGCGTGCTCTCTCTGCTCGGCAGACGATATATTCTTGCTAGTATAAGGCGACGAGAGGTTACCCCGTAAGCTCCTGCTCCTTCTGCTCTCTCATCATGAGAAAACACTAAGTACATAAGGTACTACTTTCTAGTATAAGGAACTACTAAGGAACTACTATACTATCATATCTGTGTACTACTATACGAGGACTACTATACTAGTCAGTAACATATCTAGTAATAAAGGGAGGGAAGCAACAGCAGTTGACATCGGTACGGCAGCTGTGAGCGCAGGGATGCGGATGCAAGAAGCCCCGCTTGACCCCGGCGCGCCGCGGCGATGACGAAGCGCAGACTCCGCGACGGAGTGATCATCGCGATGGAGGAAGGATGCAAATGCGCGCTCTCCTGCTATCACACTGGTGCAGAAACTTGCTAGTGTAAGGGAACGAGAGGTGAGCCACCATCCCCCCTCCTACGCTCTCTCTCATCTGCATGGACGCTTTCTAGTGAAAGGAAACGGGAGGGTATACCTAGTAACTTCCTCCTCCTCCTCCTCCTCCTCCTCCTCCTCCTCTCCTCCTCCTCCTCCCTCCTTCATCGGCTCCTCCTTCTCCTCCTCCTCCTCTTTCTCGCTCCTCCTCCTCCTGCCTCCTCTCTTCCTCCCTCTGCCTCCTCCTCCTCCTTCTCGGCTTCTCCTCGCTCGCTCTCAGTCTCTCCTCCTCCTCCTCCTCGCTGAGTCCTCACCTGCTCCCTCCTCTGGCCTCATCCTCCTCAATCCTCTTCTCCTCAGCCCTTCTTCCTCTGCCTCCTCCTTCCTCTGCTCCTCCTTCTCTGCCTCCTCCTCCTTCTCCTCCTTCTTCTTCTCGCTCCTTTTTCCTCCTCCTGCCTCCTCCTCCTCCTCCAGCCTATTCATCCTCGCTCCCCTCCTCCTTGCCTCCTCCTCCTCCTCGTCCTCCTCACCGCTCGTCCCTCCTCTGCGCCCTGCTCCTCTTCTCCTCCCACTCCGCTCTTCCGCTCTGCTGGGCTCCTCCTCCTTCTCCTCCTCCTCCTCCTCCTTGCTCCTGCCTCCTGAGTCTCACCCTCCTCCCACCGTCTGCCGCCTCCTCCGCTTCTCCTCCTCCTTCTCTCCTTCTCGCTCCGCTCCTTCTCCTGCCTCCTGATGCCTCACGCCTCTCCCCATCCGTCCGGGCCTGCACCTGCTACTTCTCTCTGGCTCGACATCGTGAGGGGCAGCATCGCTGGCAAGAGCACGCGTGCGCGCGGGGAGAAGGAAGGAGGGGCGACGGGAGGTGACAGGGAACGGAAGGGGCGACGGCAGCTGACGGCAGGGGAAGGAGGGGCGACAGGCAGCTGACCAGGGAAAGGAGGTGGCGACGGGGAGGTGACCAGGGAAGGAAGGCGGCGACGGGAGGGTGACGCAGAGCGAGGAGGGGCGACGAGAGGTGACGCAGGAAGGAGGGGGCGAACGAGAGTGAACCAGGGAAGGAGGGGCGACGCGGGTGACCAGGACAGGAGGGGCGACGGGAGTTGACGCGAAGGGAAGGAAGGGGCGACGGTTAGGTGACCAGGGAAGGAGGGGCGACGGGAGGTGACCAGGGAAGGAGGGGCGACGGGAGGTGACCAGGGAAGGAGGGGCGACGGGAGGTGACCAGGGGAAAGGAGGGCGACGGGGGAGGTAAACAGGGAGGAGGGCGACGGGAGGGTGACCAGGGAGGAAGCGGCGACGGGAGGTGAAGGGAAAGAGGGGGCGACGGGAGTGACAGGGAAAGAGGGGCGACGGGAGGTGACCAGGGAAAGGACGGGCGACGGGGAGGTGACGCAGAGGAAGGAGGGCGACGGGAGGAGCGATGAGCCAGGGAAGGAGGGGCGACGGGAGGTACAGGGAAGCGAGGGGCGACGGAGGTGACGCTTAGGGGTCACCTCTGCAGCTGTTGCGCGCTGGCGGGAAACGAGTCCCTCGGTGATTCATGCCGCACCGAGGGAGAGGCTTTTACAGCTTCACCGGCTTCCTCTCTCACAGCTTCACCAGCTTCCTCTCTCACAGCTTCACCGGCTTCCTCTCTCACAGCTTCACCAGCTTCCTCTCTCACAGCTTCACCGGCTTTCACAGCTTCACCGGCTTCCTCTCTCACAGCTTCACCGGCTTCCTCTTTCACAGCTTCACCAGCTTCCTCTCTCACAGCTTCACCGGCTTCCTCTCTCACAGCTTCACCGGCTTCCTCTCTCACAGCTTCACCGGCTTCCTCTC
>NW_014585433.1:0-3742 GCF_000485595.1 Priapulus caudatus
AATCATGGTAGGTTGATACAAATTTATACGTTTTTTTATACTTTTTTTAGACAAGTTTGATACTTTTTTTCTGGACAGATTTTATACGTTTTTTGTAATATGCCGAGTGGCAGCACTGGAAGTGTGAGTTTGTAATGATTGATTATCAATCCACGTTTGCATGCGGCCCACCGATGAAATGAAAACTTGTAATGTCAACCATCACCAGCTAGCATTTGCACATGCTATGGTCTTTCTGCTCGGTTTCTATTTCTTCTCTTGTCAACTTATCGGTCTTTCCACGGCGGTTCTTGCTTTCATGTCTGTGTCGGCATTGTTACAGCATGGCCGGTAGGAGTCTACAGGGAGGAGGAGCAGGGGGAGGGAGGTCGGGCTACAGTAGTGCCGAGTGCAATTTTGCAATAGTGGTGGAGATGCCGATGAATAATTGAGGTGCATGGGTCGACACCGTTCTCTCATTATAATCCAATTTAGCGAAAACGCCGAGCATGAGTCCAGCGGCTAGTAGGGCAGTCTACTCACACGCGGCTAGCAGGGCAGTCTACTCACACGCGGCCTAAGCAGGGCAGTCTACTCGCACGCGGCTAGCAGGCAGTCTACTCGCACGCGGCTAGCAGGGCAGCTCTACTCACACGCGGCCGTAGCCAGGCGAGTTCTACTCACACGCGGCTAGCAGGCCCAGATCTTACTCACACGCGCGCCTAGCAGGGCAGTCTAACTCGCACGGGCTAGCAGGGCCAGTTCTACTCACACGCGGCTAGCAGGGCAGTCTACTCACACGCGGCTAGCAGGGCAGTCTACTCACACGCGGCTAGCAGGGCAGTCTACTCACACGCGGCTATTTTTTTTTTTTTTTTTCTTTTTTTTTTGTTTTTTTTTTTTTTTTTTTTTTTTTTTTTTTTTTTTGCAGCGACAGTCTACCACACGCGGCTCAGCAGGGCAGTTCTTACTAGCTCACACGCGGCCTAGCCAGTTGGCAGTCGTACTCACACGCGGCTAGGCAGGCCAGTCTACTCGACCACGCCGGCTAGCAGGGCAGTTTCTACTCACACGCGCGCTAGCAGGGCAGCTCTACTCACACGCGCTAGCAGGCGCAGTCTACTCACGACGCGGCTTTAGCAGGGCCCAGGCTCTACTCACACGCGGCTGGCAGGGCAGTCTACTCACACCGCGGCTAGCGGGCAGTCTACTCACAACGCGCTAGCAGGGCAGGTTCTACTCACTATTTCGCCGGCTAGCAGCGCCAGTCTACTCACACGCGGCCTAGCAGGGCGTCTACTCACACGCGGCTAGCAGGGCGCAGTCTACTTCATCACGCGCTACGCGCAGTCTACTCCACACGCGCTAGCGGGCAGTCTTACTCACACGCGGCTAGCAGGGCAGTCTACTCACACGCGGCTAGCAGGCAGCTCTACTCACACTTCTGGTATTGCTGATGTTTCGCAGTCTACTCACACTGCGGCTTGCAGGCAGTCTACTCACACCGGCTAGCAGGTTCAGTTCTATCTCGATCGAGCTCTGTCTTACATGTTCTATATCTCATCTACGCGGGCTAGCGGTTTGTTCGGCAAGTACTCACACGCGGCTAGCAGGGCAGGTCTACTCACACCGGCGGCTAGTAGGGCAGTTCTATCACACGGCGGGCTAGTCTTAGTCTACCCACACCGCTAGTAGTCATTACTCACTACTCGGTCTAGCAGGGCAGTCTACTCACATCGCGGCTAGCGGGGCAGTCTAACTCACACCGGCTAGCACGGCAAGTCTTACTCACACGCGGCTAGCAGGCGCAGTCTACTCACACGCGGCTTAGCGGCGGGCCAGTCTACTCACACGCGGCTCGCGGGGCAGTCTACTCACAGCGCGGGCTAGCCCAGGCGTCAGTCTAGCTCACACGGGCTAGCAGGGCAGATCTACTCCACACGGCGGCTAGCAGGGCAGTCTACTCACACGCGGCTAGCAGGGCCAGTCTACTCACACGCGGCTAGCAGGGCAGTCTCACTCACACGCGGCCTAGCAGGGGGGGGCAAGGTCTACTCACACCCGGCTAGCAGGGCAGTACTACACTCACACGCGGCGTTAGCAGGGCAGTCTACTCACACGCGCGGTTACTGCCTACTTTTTCCGTTTTATCCTTTAACAAAGCATATAATATATATTATACGATACATATATATATATACATTTTATACATATACAGTATCTATATATAATGTATATGTATATTATATATATATATCATATATATATATATAATATAGTTATAAATACATGTATTATTCTGTCGCGCGCTGGCGACAAAATAGTTTTGTTCGTCTTGCCCCTCGGTGACTCCGGGTATTGCGCTTTCCCGCTTGTTAAGAGATGGTGGCGAGCCAGCCTGCCACACAGTGCCACGCCGGAAAAACAGCGTTACTAGTGATCGATAACCCCGTTCATCTATCGATCAGTCTACTTCGTGTGTGTTGTGTGGCGTCGCGTGCGTGCTGCTGGTGTGGGGTGTGTGTTGTGTGTGTGCGTGCGTGCTGTGTCGTGCGTGCTAAATGTGGGTGTGTTGCTGTGTCGCTCTTTTTATTTTTTAGTGGTTCCTTTCGGCTGCTGCGTGCCGTCTGCGCTCGTTCCGGCGCGCGGCCGTGTGTGTGTGTGTTTGTGTGTGTGTGGTCTGCGTGTGTGTTGTGTGGCGTGCGTGCGTGCGTACGTGCGTGCGTGCGTACGTGCGTCCGTGCGTGCATGCGTATGTGGGTGTGCGTGTGTGTATGTGTGTATGGGGGGTGGGTTTATGGAGTCAGGAAAGGTGGTTGAGTCACGAAAGAGTTTGGGAAGCGGTGGCGTAACTCGTTTATTGTGAAGCTCTCTGATGATCGTTGATGCGCTACCCGAGTCGTCCGCCAGGATAAAACAAGAGCGCATGTGTCCGCGCGATGAGATACGATTCGTGAAATGTCACGTTCGTGTAAGAACGTGAAATTACGATTGACATTTCAGGCAGTAAATGGCAATAACGTCACAGCAATTGTGACAATGACAGCATGTTAGAATTACTTCTCTGGGCTTTGCGCACACGTGTAGTTTTTGCTCTAGATTGTCTTCGAGTTAGACTTGTTCTTATTTGCGTTTCCTGCACATTCGCATAGTTTTTCGTGAGTGAAAACGAGCTCACGATTCAGACACACTGTTGAATAATACTTTTTCTTTAGGGTTAGTGTTAAGGTTAGGGTCAGGGTTAGGGGTATGGTTAGGATCAGCGTTGGGGTTGGGGTTAGGATTAAGCTAGGTTAGGTTAGATAGGGTTAGGGTTCAGGTTATGGTAATGTTAGGATTCGATTTAGGGTTAAGGTTAGCCATAGGCTTAAGGTTAATGTGTAACGCAAAGCGCGTGCGAAAATGGTTAGGGGCAGGATGAGTCAAACACCAGTGGACGAATATTACGTACTGCTGTCAAGCATTTGGTCAGATCAGCTCATACATAATTCATCTATAACTTGTTCACCATGTCTTTCACGTCATTGTCGCCGCATCAGCGCCATCTTCCGGGTCATCACGGAAATAGAACACTTGCTCATTGTCCAGCTGGTAAAGACTTCAATGTTCGCGTAATTATACACCTGTCAAATCATTCTGTCATCTAATTAGAGCGCGCTTATTAATCGGTTAGGTGGAATTAATAATTAAGTGAAATGTGCATTATTTAAATTAGTAGTTGTCACTGCCGTCCCGTCCCTCGCGTACACACACACGCAGGCAC
>NW_014585434.1:1665-2209 GCF_000485595.1 Priapulus caudatus
TTGCTGCTACTGCTGCTGGTGGTGTTGTTGCTGATACTGCTGGTGGTGGTGTTGTTGCTGCTACTGCTGCTGGTGGTGTTGTTGCTGCTACTGCTGCTGCTGGTGGTGTTGTTGCTGCTACTGCTGCTGCTGGTGGTGTTGCCGCTACTGCTGCTGCTGGTGGGGGTGGTACTGCTGCTACTGCTGCTGCTGGTGGGGGTGGTACTGCTGCTGCTGCTGATGATGGTGGTGGTGATGCTGCTGCTGCTGATGCTGATGCTACTACTGGATGCTATGGTGATTCGGGAATGTGGAGATGCCCCCACTCTCTCCACTCCACAGCAGCAGCTGCGGAGATGCCCCTCTCTTCATTCCACCGCAGCATCAGCGGAGATGCCCCCTCCCCGGCGGGGCTGTCGCTCAGCCGCTAATCTGCGAGGATGAATTATTCCGCGTGAAGTAGTTTGCAGCGGGAAACAAGGCTGGAAGCGGCGGTGGTGGGGCGGGGGAGGCTCAGCGGAGGAGGAGGGGTGGGGCGGGGGTGGGTGCGGGTGCGGGGGAGGCG
>NW_014585434.1:3284-3741 GCF_000485595.1 Priapulus caudatus
GCATAACTTACCACGGCACCTCCCCCTCCTCCTACTCCTACCCCTGCTCCTCTCTCCTTTCTCCTTTCTTCTCCATCTTCTTTCTTCTCCTCTTCTTCCTCCTCATCTTTCTCCTGCTCCCTCCCCACCTTCTCTCCTCACTTCCCCTTCTTCCTCCTGCCTCGTCAACCCTTTTCCGCTTTTTTTTCCTCTTTTTCCTCCTCCTCCTCCTCCTCCTCCTCATCTTTCTCTTGCTCACCCCTTACCCCTCGCTGACCGCTGCCCCGATGCATGGCGCTAATGAGACCCTCTAGTAGCTAATCGGTGATTCATACAAATGCAAATGATGTGAAGGTGTTATGTCACAGTCCGGACAGCCTTAGTGGTGACCACACAATGCTGACCGCACGGCTGATGGATGGATCTAGCTCTGCTAAGTACTGCTGCTGGTGCATGGTGGTGTTGCTGCTACTGCTGC
>NW_014585435.1:0-686 GCF_000485595.1 Priapulus caudatus
AGTGCATAGTGCATAGTGCATACACTATAGTGCATACACTATAGTGCATAATGCATAATGCATAGTGCATAGTGCATAGTGCATAGTGCATAGTGCATAGTGCATAGTGCATAGGCATAGTGCATAGTGCATAGTGCATTGTGCATAGTGCATAGTGCATAGTGCATAGTGCATAGTGCATAGTGCATAATGCATAGTGCATAGTGCATAGTGCATACACTATAGTGCATACACTATAGTGCATAGTGCAGAGTGCATAGTGCATAGTGCATAGTGCATAGTGCATAGTGCATAGTGATGCACTATGCACCATGCACCATGGCACTATGCACTATGCACAATGCACCATGCACCATGCACTATGCACTATGCACTATTCACTAAGCACTATGCACTATGCACTATGCACCATGCACTATGCAGTATGCAGTATGCACTATGCACTATGCAATATGCACTATGCACTATGCACTATTCATGCATAGTGCATAGTGCATAATGCATAGTGCATCTATGCACTATGCACCATGCACTTGCATAGTGCATAGTGCATGGTGCATGGTGCATGGTGCATACACTGTAGTTCATAGTGCATAGTGCATAATGCATAATGCATAATGCATAGTGCATAGTGCATAGTGCATACACTGTAGTGCATAGTGCATACACTGTAGTGCATACTGCAT
>NW_014585435.1:1697-2043 GCF_000485595.1 Priapulus caudatus
ATAATGCATAATGCATAGTGCATAGTGCATAGTGCATACACTGTAGTGCAAAGTGCATAGTGCATAGTGCATACACTGTAGTGCATAGTGCAGGGTGCATAGTGCATAGTGCATAGCGCATAGTTCATAGTGCATAGTGCATAGTGCATAGTGCATAATGCATAATGCATAGTGCATAGTGCATAGTGCATACACTGTAGTGCATAGTGCATAGTGCATAGTGCATAGTGCATAGTGCATAGTGCATAGTGCATAGTGCATAATGCATAGTGCATAGTGCATAGTGCATACACTGTAGTGCATAGTGCATAGCGCATAGTGCACAGTGCACAGTTCATAGTGCATA
>NW_014585435.1:3465-3738 GCF_000485595.1 Priapulus caudatus
GTGCATAGTGCATAGTGCATGGTGCATGATGCATACACTGTAGTGCATAGTGCATAGTGCATGGTGCATAGTGCAGAGTGCATATTGCATAGTGCATAGTGCATAGTGCATACACTGTAGTGCATAGTGCAGAGTGCATAGTGCATAGTGCATAGTGCATAGTGCATAGCGCATAGCGCATAGTGCATAGTGCATAGTGCATAGTGCATGGTGCATGGTGCATGGTGCATGGTGCATGTGCATGTGCATGGTGCATAGTGCATAGTGCATACT
>NW_014585436.1:0-1953 GCF_000485595.1 Priapulus caudatus
GTCGTGTGTGTGTGTGTGTGTGTGTGTGTGTGTGTGTGTGTGTGTGTGTGTGTGTGTGTGTGTGTGTGTGTGTGTGTGTGTGTGTGTGTGTGTGTGTGTGTGTGTGTGTGTGTGTGTGGGTGTGTGCGCGCGCGCGCGTGTGTACCCACAGCTGCTCCCGTCATGATATTAAACAAGAGATCATTAGTTCGATAGTTAAGGGTAAGAGACTAGACTAGATTGATTATATAGAATATATTGATATATAGACTAGACTGATTATATAGAATAGATTGATATATAGACTATAAAGAGTGCACGTTTTGATGCTTACATGCGCAGCTGAAGCCGTCTGCTTGGAGAATCTCTCCTGCTGTAGTGTTGCACAGGCAGTAGAATGAGACGGGGGACTCGATGTAGACGCAGTCGAACTGACACTTGTTGATAGTCTCGTCGAGGCACAAGTCAATCTCTGCATTCACGAGACGACGCAACATTGTAATCGTCTCATCATACAATGACGCAACATTGTTATCATCTCGTCATAGTTTGACGCAACAATGTAATCATCTCGTCATACGATGACGCAACATTGTTATCATCTCGTCATAGTTTGACGCAACATTGTAATCATCTCGTCATACACGACGCAACATTGTAATCATCTCGTCATAGTTTGACGCAACATTGTAATCATCTCGTCATACGATGACGCAACATTGTAATCATCTCGTCATAGTTTGACACAACATTGTAATCATCTTGTCATACGATGACGCAACATTGTTATCATCTCGTCATAGTTTGACACAACATTGTTATCATCTCGTCATAGTTTGACACAACATTGTAATCATCTTGTCATACGATGACGCAACATTGTGATCATCTCGCCATAGTTTGACGCAACATTGTAATTATCTCGTCATAGTTTGACGCAACATTGTAATCATCTCGTCATAGTTTGACGCAACATTGTGATTATCTCGTCATAGCATGACGCAGTATTATAATCATATTGTCATAGTTAGACGCAACATTATACTCAACACGTGATGCGATGGCGCAACATTGTAATCATCTCGTCATAGTTTGACGCAACATACTTAACACGTCATGCGATGACGCAACATTACTATCAACACGAGATACGTTGCCGCAACCTTATTATAAACGCGCAGTACGATGACGCGACATTATTATAAACACGCAATACGAGGACGCAATATAATATGAATACAACAATAAAATACAATCACAATAACATCAACATCAACATCAGAATAAGCACTTTCGCAATGTTTTAAACAACACGTAATCGAATGACGTAACAATGCGATCAAAGCATGATAAGATGACGTACCATCACAATCAACACATGGCAAGATGACGTAACATCAAATTCATCACACGGCGAAATGACGTAACATCACAATGAACACGTGATGTAGCATTACAATCAACACCACCACCAGTGACGTCACATTAGGTAGGGTCTTACTATTGCACTTGACACTCTCGCTCTCATATCCGTATGGACAAGGCCCGCATTCATAGCCATCTTGCTTGGTTGCGTCGACAGTACATTCCACCGCTATCTCGTCGTCATGGTAACACGGATTAGAATCACACGGTCCATTGTCACAGTAGTCTCCCGTGTACCCGTCCACGCATGCGCATTCGGCCTCGTAGAATCTGTCTGTTAGATCATATGCAAAACATATATTATTTTATACATATATAGAGAATGAAAGAGGGAGGAGGAGAAAGAAAGAGAGAGAGATAGATAGATAAATAATGAATTAAAGAAGGAGAGAGAGAGAGAGCGCGAGAGGGAGAGAGTGTGTGAGAGAGAGAGAGAGAGAGGAGAGAGAAAGAGAGAGAGAGAGAGAGAGAGAGAGAGGAGGAGAGAAGAAGAGAGAGAAGAAGAAGAGAGAGAGAGAGAGAGAGAGAGAGAGAGACGACGACTACTAC
>NW_014585436.1:2058-2524 GCF_000485595.1 Priapulus caudatus
GAGAGAGAGAGAGAGAGAGAGAGAGAGAGAGAGAGAGAGAGAGAGAGAGAGAACGCACTTACCTTCTCTGACGGGTCTGTTGCTATCCTGCAGATAATCAAAGTCGCAGACGCCGTTATTAGCACAGTAGCAGAACCGGACGTCCGGTGTGTACTCGCTCGCCCCACCCTCCTTGCCGTCGCTCGCCTCCAGCGCCAGGGTCACGTGATTTCTGCTCGTCGGCGTCCAGACGAACTCGTTGCTGACGTTAGCGATGACGTAGTCGTCGTGTTCGGGCGAGACGGAGAACGTTATTGCGTCGCCCTCTGCGTCGGTGGCGTTAAGCGACAGACGCAGCTCCGTCATGTAGGTGGCGCTGATGTAAGCGGGCATGTTGTCCCATGCCGGCGGCATGTTGTCTGTAAAGTAGCAGTAGCGCCATCTAGTGGGTGACTTAATCAGGCCCGTAGCCAAGGGGGGTTCGGGG
>NW_014585436.1:2801-3316 GCF_000485595.1 Priapulus caudatus
ACGCACGCACGCAGACACACACACACACACGCACGCACACACGCACACCTACAAACACAACATACACACGCACACACTGTGTGTGACACACAACACACACACGCACACGCACACACACACACGCACACGCAGACGCGCACGCGCACCCGCACGCGCACACGCACACGCACACACACACACATATACCTATGAGCATCTTGTCGTTGATGAATGTTTCTGTGTCGTTACCGGCACTGTCGGCAGCTGCTAGAGACTGAGTGCGAGCGACGTCAAACAGACAGTCTTCCTTGAAGCGCACATCAACGGACGCGCACCGCTACAAGAAATACCGAGATGTTAGAAAAGAAACAGAGTTGGTAGCAAAGAAATACTATGATATTAGCAAGAAATACTGAGATGTTAGCAAAGAAACAGAGTTGTTAGTAAAGAAACAGAGTTGTTAGCAAAGAAACAGAGTTGTTAGCAAAGAAACAGAGTTGTTAGCAAAGAAACAGAGTTGTTAGCAAAGAAACAGA
>NW_014585436.1:6163-7025 GCF_000485595.1 Priapulus caudatus
TAGAGTTAAGGTTAGCGTTAGGCTCAAGGCTCACGTCTACTCTTTGTGTTATAACGCGATAGCAAATGTCTAGTAGCATACCGAGGTTTGGGTGTTGGCTGGGGTTGGGGTTAGGGTTAATTTTTTACAGATACAACAGACGTGAGAGAGTAGATCGTAGAGACAGAGTCAAAGCGCGCGAGAGAATAATGACACCGATAGAGCAGAGATATTGTGAGAGAGATGCAGAATAGTGCAACGAAGTTGAGAAGTATATGGGGTCGCAACGCAGAATAGATAGTCGATAATACAAGAGAGAAATTACATAGGAAAAAAGGAGAACTTGACAAACGAGCTAGAGAGAGGAGAAGAGAGTAGTAGCGAGAGAGTAGAGCGAGAGAGAGTGAGTGAGGGAGAGAGTATGTGTGATATCACACGATACTCACTCCAGCCGTTGGGTTCGTAATCGCTGGAACCGGTCACCGGGCGCACGGCAGAAAAAATGCCGCAGCTGTCACTGCGAAAGCAGCACGCGTCCTTGGCGAAGTCAAGGTCACCAATCTCGTCGTCTCTCAGCTGAATGGCACCAGCCTACAGGCATAAAAATAAAGAATATGAATAATGTTATAAAATAATAACTTAAGCAAAATATAAGCAGAATATAAGCAATAATAATAGTAAATATTTATAATAATATATTAATATTAGCATGATAATGTTCGTAGCGTGCTATATAGGTGGGGGAAAATGTATGGCGGGAGGCGCCTCAACCTCTGCCCTCATCCAAGCCCTGGCCCACATCAACCCGACCCACTCGAGTCAATTCAACTCAATTTTGTAGCGTGTGTGGAGTCATCGTTTTCAGGAGTTACCTTATTCAATT
>NW_014585436.1:8663-9901 GCF_000485595.1 Priapulus caudatus
GAACGCGACACATGAACGCGACACATGAACGCGACACATGAACGCGACACGTGAACGCACGCATGGACGCACGCATGAATTTTGCACGAACAACTGTTGCATGTAAAAATAATACAAACATTTCGGATATAGATAATTATTGTTGGATTTGAATAAAAATTGCTGTATGAAAAAAGGTGATGTACGCACAATTGTTGGAAGCAGAAATCTTTGATAATCTTACCTCAACGTACTGGTAGTATCTGTAACTGTAGGGCGGCACTTTGATCCACGTGGCAATCGTCACGTGACTGATGACGTCCATGCCGGTGATGTCTTTCGCCAGGTCCATGATTAGGTCTTCGTCCGGTAGAGGGCTCTCACCGCTCCTCGTGTCATAGACATCGTAGTGAACCTATGGCGTGAAATCATTACCGTTATCGTTGTCGTCATCGTCATGGTCATGGTCATCGTCATCGTCATCGTCACCGTTATCGTTATCGTTATCGTTATCGTTATCGTTATCGTTATCGTTATCNTCAAAACATGCGTGGCGCCATAAGCGCGCATGCGCACTAAAAAAAGAAAGCAGCATAAAGGAAAAGCATCATAAAGAAAAGCAGCATAAAGTAATGCAGCATAAAGGAATGCAGCATAAAAGAATGCAGCATAAAGGAATGCAGCATAAAGGAATGCAGCATAAAGGAAGCAGATATTCAGACTTTCACCTGATTTTGGAAGCGGACATCTCGGTCGGCCTGGCTGCGTGTAGCTGGACAGGTCTGCTGAGCGGGGACGGACGTCGCCGTGTCGGCCCACTCGAGACAGAGCAGGCGCGGATTTTCGGTCGACGACGATGACGTCACGTCGTACATCCAGCGACCTTGTACGGCTGGCTCTGCGGGGGAAAAACAAACATTCAAGAGTTTGTCAATAGAGACGGGAAGGCGCCGTCTGGTTTTTACACCAAACGAACTTACTGCACTAAAGGGGGAGGGAGAGAGAAAGAGAGCGCGAGAGAGAAAGAGAAAGAACGCGAGAGAAGGAGAGAATGGGAGAGGGAGAGAAGTTGGAGGAAGAGGGAAAGAGATAGTAAACGAGAAAGAGAGAGGGCGAGAGAGATCTAGAGAGAGAAAGAGCAAGAGAGAGAGAGAGAGAAAGAGAGAGAAGAGAAGAGAGAGAGAGACGACTGAGACGAGGCGAGAGTGAGAGAGAGAGACATAGACAAAGCCAAGAGACAGAGACAGGGACAGAGAGAG
>NW_014585437.1:0-3737 GCF_000485595.1 Priapulus caudatus
AGATCAGAATAGGACCAGGACCCAGACAGATCGCCACATGACTAGAATGCCAGACCTGACACTGACAAAGCAGCACAGACAGCACGAGACAGACACCGAGCAGACAACCCGACAGTCAGCACAGACAGACAGACAGACATTCCAGACATGACCAACCATACAGTAGCCAGTCGGACGGACGGCCGACGGACGGACGCGAGCGCGACGGCCGGCCGTCTGAACAGACGGATCGACAGACGGACCGGACGCGACCACGACGACCGACGGACGCCGTCTGCTGACGGACGATCGACGCGCCGGACGGACAGGACGACGATCGGATGGCCGGACGACCTGCAGGAGAACAGACAGCAGGTTCAGGGTGAGTCGGCGATTCGCATCTCTTAAGCTTTCGGTGCGAAATCTGATGGATAGCACTTGCTTAAGCCACGCCATAAATACAGAGCAGGCAGCGAGGCCGAATATCAGGTTGAACGTGGTCGATCCCACGATCGGTCCCATGCCTGGCTGATAGCTATCCTGTCACATCAAAACACGCAATTACAGGTGAAAACGCGCCACCTTTACCCCTCGACCATCTTAATTGCATAATTTAGCAAAAAACTACCATCTAATTTCAGGGCCGGGATCGCAGGCTGAAGTAGACAGTCTTTTTTCCCGATTTTAGGCGACATCCGCCCACCAGAGGGCAACCCCACAAGCAGCAGTGGGCGCCGGTTCAGGTCGCGTTAACCGACATGTGCGGGGGCTGGGGGCCGTCCCGCCACGAAATTTGCAAAATTCTCAAGGGTCCCTGAGCACAGAAAATGAGCACTTACCTTTCTATCAAGCAGTCAATAGCTAAAAACCATATGGAATTCTAATTCTGTTTCATTTTGCCTGGCGCTTTTGCCTCCCAGCTAATTGCAGAAATGGATTCGTAAACTTCGCCTTCATTTTTCACTTCACAAGCTACTTTTGCTGTTACCTCATTAGAGATTTTGATTCCTTCAGTCTCTGTCCCATTAATCCAGATAGAAAAGACGACAGACAAATAAAAGATCAGCCAAATTTTCATCAAATTGTTTTCTGTGATTTCTTTAGCGGCAAAATTTCGGGCGAAGGTGCCACCTGTTGAAATCTAGACCTGTTATTTCCTCAATACGGCTAATAACGGGTCTGAATCTTGCCCCTGAATTTACCCTAAGCTTATATCAAGAGCTATATGAATACCTATATAGCTATATAATTCGCCGGTAAGTTTAGCTCTTGGCTATATGGCTATACGTCAGCTCGACGTTAGTCATGTTACATATCTGCATTGTACACTTCAAAGCGCATGGAATAATCGGCGAAGAATACTACTTCAGGACGACAACAACTCGTTGAATTTCTAATTATAACTGGAAAGTTAATATAACTGGATCTATATGTACGACCGTAAGCCTGTCGATAGCATGACAATCGCGGATAACGAGAACGGTGTCACAATGTGATGCAATAGTGGTGCGGTGTGGTGGTGGTGTTGATGGTGGGGTGGCTGGTGTGGGTGTGGTGTCGTAAGTGGTGTCGGTGTAGGTGAGTGTTGGTGTGGTGGTGTGTGGTGGTGGTGGTGTGGTGGTGTGGTGGTGGGTGGTGGTGGTGGTCGGTGGCTGGTGTGTGGTGGGTCCCGGTTTGTTTGGTAGGTGCGGTGGTGGTGTTAGTGTGGTGGTGGTGGTGGTGTGTCGGTGGTGTGGTGGTGGTCTGTGGTGGTGGTGGTGGTGGTGGTCGGTGCGTGGTCGGAGGTGGTGGTGGTGGGTGGTGGTTGTGCGTGGTAGTGGTGGTGGTGTGTGGTGGTGTGTAGTCGGTGTGGTGATGGTGCGTGGTGGTGGGTTGTGGTGTGCTGGTGGTGGTCGGTGTTGGTGGTGGTGTGGTGTGGGTGTGGTTGTGGTAGTCGGTGGTGTAGGTCGGTGGCTGATGGTGTGTGTATGGTGGGTGGTGGTGGTGGTGGTGTGGTGTTGGTGGTGGTGGTGGTGGGTGGTGGTTGGTGGTGGTGTGGTGGTTAGTTGGTGGTGGTGGTGGTGGTGGTGTGGTGCGTGTGTGTGGTGGTGGTGTAAACGTGGTGGTGTGTGTCGGTGGTGGTGGTGGTGGTGGTGGGTTGGTGCAGTGGGTGGTGCGTGCGTGGTGGGGTGGCAGGTGGTGGTGTGTGTGGTGGTGGTGGTGGGTGGTGGTGTGATGTCAGTGCGTGGTGGTGGTGGTGGTGGTGTGTGGGTGGTGGTGGTCGGTGTGGTGGTGGTGGTACGTGGTGGTTATTGGGGTGATGGTGGTCGGTGTGGTGTGTGGTGGTTGGTGGTGGTGGTGGTGGTGTGGTGGTGGTGGTGGTTGTGGTGGGGTGCATGGTGGTGGTGGTGGTGGTGGTTTGTGATGTGTGTGTGTGTGTGGTGTGTGTGTGTGTGTGTGTGTGGTGTGTCGGTGTGTGTGTGTGTGTGTGTGTGTTGTGCGTGCGTCGTATGTGTGTTGTGTGTGGGGGGGTGTGTGTGCAGCAGAGAGACGAGGAAGAGCGAGAGAGAGAAGAGAGAGTGCTAGTGTCATGTGTGTCAGTGTGTCGTGTGTGTGTGTGTGGTGTTGTTTTGTGTGTGTGTGTGCGTGTTGTGTCACGTAATTGTTGTGTCGTGTGTGTGTGTGTGCGTGTGCCGCGTGCGTACGGTGTGTGCGCGCGTGTGTGTATGGCGGCGCGTGTGTGTGCGTGTGGTGTGCGTGCGCATGTGTTATGCGCTGTGTGTTGCGCGCGTCGTGTGCTGTGCGCGTCGCGCTTGCGCCGCGTGTATGTTGCGTGTGTGAGTGTGTCGCGCGTGCGTTTTGCGCGCGCCGTTGTGTGCGTGTGTTGCGCGCGCGCGCGCGCCGTGTGGTGTGTGATGATTGTATGTGAGTTGCGTGTTGCGTGCTCGTGGTTGTGTGTAAGCTTATCTCCCGCACCTAACCAGTAGGCACCGAGCTGACTAATCCCACTGAGCTGGCGGCGGTGAATGCCCGGCAGCCAGCAGGTGGAGTCCCGACCAGCCGGACGCTCGCGATTATCTCCGTGAGCGCGCTGCGAATTAACTATATCAGCTTCATCATCTATCCATTCATCATCATCAATTCTATCATCCTCCAGCAGCAGCAGCAGCAGCAGCAGCAAGCAGCACGCATTCATCATTTATCATTCATCATCATCTATCTCATATCATGTTATGCATCATTTATCTCTGCATCATCGCCATTATCCTTGCGTCTTTCCGCTCTCCTCACCTCTGCCCCCCCTTCTCCGCTCTCTCCTTCTCTCAACAGTCTCGATCTCTCTTTCATCCCGATCTCAGGTGTTCTCTCTCTTCTCTAGTATGAATAGAGACTCTTACTAGTATATTTTTTATGACCTATCTATTCACTCATTCAGCGGTATATCGATCTGACAAGCTTGCCCTGATCCTTTATAATAATAATATTATTCATTGCGTCTAATTATCTTTAATACTGATTATGAAACTAGCCTCCCCCCGTTTGCTACATCGCCTGCCCAATTTAATTAATTATTTATTTATTTGTTTATTTATTTATTTGTATTGCAGACGATAGACCTCGCCTGGTGGCCGCTGGTGCGGGACATAGGTGCTTACTTACTGAGCATCATGGCACTAATGCTGGTAGTATACGATGCCGTCATAGAGTGGTATGTAGCTCGCCCGTGTACCGTTATATATATATATATATATATATATATATATATATATATATATATA
>NW_014585438.1:0-229 GCF_000485595.1 Priapulus caudatus
CCCCCTCCTCCTCATTCTCGCCGCCTCCCTCCTCCTCCTCATTCTCCCTGCCTCCCCCTCCTCCGCTAGGCTACAGTGGGAGAAAGAAATCTGCAGACCAGAGAGACGCAGTGAGACACACACACTGATTGTTTCGTCAGGCTCCACCTCTTCCCCTTCCTGCCTCCTCCTCCCCTTCCCTCTCCTCTTCCTCCTCCTCCCCTTCCCTCTCCTCTTCCTCCTCCTCATC
>NW_014585438.1:1563-2474 GCF_000485595.1 Priapulus caudatus
GTGGTGCGCCACTGTGCCTCCTATGTATAAGAAACTATGCCTCTACATCTCACGACCAGAGGAAGCATGGATGGGTTTCTCCCACGCATGAGGAGGAGAGCAACGCCACAACTGATGCACATCAAATGAAACTCGAGTAAAAACGCCAACCGCCAAACCTCATCCCGACGTACAGCTCACGCGGCGCCCCCTATCAGTCGACCTCCCCCCCCGCGTGATAAAGTCGCCCAGCCGCGGCATCAGCACCGCGACCTCTCCGCCGCCAGACGTTCGCTTGTCGAATTTGTCACAAAGCGATTCTCGCTCGATCGTCGCGGCGACCGCGATTGCCTACCTTTCTTTCAGGCGCCGTTTCAGCGCGTCGGCCGTTACTAAACCTGCTTCCGGTTTCCGCGCCGACGCTGCCGCCGACGGCCGCTCGAGGCTCGCGTCTTTCTGCTGGTAGGTGGCGCCGGCGTAGGCGGCGGCTCCGCTAGGCGGCGGCTGCTGCTGCTGCTGCTGCGAGTACATGTACTGCTGGTAGAAGTGCGTCTGCTCCTGCTGAACGTGCTGCACCTGTGCGAGATAACGAGAGGACGCGTTGCTATGGCGACGAGATGATGCGCCGGCGATTGAAGCGCGCGTGCGCCTGAGCGGAGACGGCGCGCATTAAGGCGTGTGATTACTCTCATGCTCGCTCGCTCGCTCGTCTCTCCCTTCTTCCCCTCTCCTCCCCCTCTCCCTTGCTCGCCTCCTCCCCCTCTCCCTCGCGCGCCTCCTCTCTCCCCCCTCTCCCTCGCTCGCCTCCTCCCCCTCTCCCTCGTGCGCCTCCTCTCCTCCCCCCTCTCCCTCGCTCGCCTCCTCCCCTTCTCCCTTGCTCGCCTCCTCCCCCTCTCCCTCGCGCGCTTCCTCCTCTCCTCCCCCCTCTCCCT
>NW_014585438.1:3478-3737 GCF_000485595.1 Priapulus caudatus
GTGTGTGTGGGTGCGTGTGCACGTACACGTACACGTGTGTGTGTGGGTGCGTGTGCACGTACACGTACACGTGTGTGTGTGGGTGTGTGTGCACGTACACGTGCGCGCGTGCACGTACGTGCGTGGGCACATACACGTGTGTGCGTGCGTGTGCACGTACACGTGCGGACGTATGTGTGCACGTACACGTGCGTGGGCAGTGTACTGGGCACGTACACGTGTGTGCGTGCGTGCGCACGTACACGTGTGTGTGTGCGTG
>NW_014585439.1:0-3734 GCF_000485595.1 Priapulus caudatus
ACACACACACACACACACACGCGCACACACACACGCACACACACACGCACACACGACGAGACTTTTACAGTAAATGAACTTATTATTAAATAAAATTATTAATATTAAAATTAACCAAACTATGACGTTTTCACATGCTCCTTTTTACCATTCATCGTTCTTTTATATTATTAATTACAGGGTTCAACGAGTCATTTAACAATCCCCGATTCAAACCAGGTATTCGTCTATTAATTTACTCTCTATTCTAACTAACTAGAGGTCTTGTGCATACAACTTGTGAATGCTTCAACAGAAAGAGNGGTGGATAACAGGTATGTCGCTATTAAAACGCATAATTCGACATCGATTATGCAAGTTGACGAATTGCACCAGTAATCTGGCACTGTGTAGTTAATAAGTACACTACCTAGTAGCCAATACGCGTATTAGTGTTGTCCAATACACTGCTGAATTACTAAGAAATGTCTAATTGACAATCCGTAATTTGGGTAGATCTGGGCGAACGCGAAATTATGGCCAACAAAATTAAACTCGGCGTTCGGTCGGTGACGTCACATGTGCTACAAGAGTTGAAAGCCATCGGAATTGTTTGTCCGGTAAATTGTTCTGCTAGTGTTATTGGGATCTGTGCCGGTCCGACGCCGCCCCGGCGCACGACCCCGATTCACTTATGGGCGCGCGCTGTTGCTCGTTGTACATCTCGCAAAGAACGTATATTCTATTTTAATCCCGAATCCCAAGAGTAAAACTCATAAACGTACGGAATGCGCACTCAGATCTACAAGGATCGATAATCACTGACGGCCGACATACCTGCGAAAATGTCCGGTGCACTATAATCTGTAATGACACCGCCTCGCCAGTTACGACCGGTTACAGCCGGCATGACGTTTCTAACTGTCAGACAACGGGATTTCCTTGACGCGGATTTCAAGTTAGACATTTCTTAGTAATCCACAGTGATATTGTGGAACAAACTAATACGCGTTTGGCTATACAGGGTAATTGTATTTTGATGTAACTGACACAAGGTGCCAGTTACTGTAGCCTTCGTCTAAAACTTGATAACGATGGTCGATTATTATGGCCATTTAATTTACTTCTATTCTAACTATACTAGAGGTCTTGTGCATACAACTTGTGAATGCTTCAACAGAAGAGAATCAAAAATACAGGTTATGACCGAAGAAAGTGAATCGAAAGACTTTAAGAATGTTGGAACAAAAGATGATCTATAAAACTTTATAAGGCGATTAGATATTTGTACTACATTATTATTCCTGTGTAATGGCCGCGTTCGGGCTCCACTAGGCAGTATATATATAGTTCTAACTAACCGCTCTAAGCTATAGAACTTTCTCAATGCTTGATTAAAAGGTCAAATTCGCTAATCGCCTCGAACGTGATATTACACATTATTCATTCATAGTTATTCTAGTATCACTTTTATTTACTTGTTCTAATTGTTTATCATTATTATTTTAATTTATATTTATTATTTATTTATTTATTTATTTATTTATTTATTTTTATTTATGTTAATTCTTTATTTATTTATTTATTCATGTTATTTAATTTATTAATAAATTGATTTATTTATTGCTATGCGTTGTATTCGACAAGGCATTGCGTTGTGTGGCAAGCGGGAAGAGATAGATCCGTTTCACCTCGGGGACCATGACGACGGTGACAGCCTCTTCCATAAAGCTGCTGCGGGAATGCTTTCCCTGACGGACACTCTGCGCAGAACAATCGGCGGCCTGGCGTTGCTACGGGCTCTGCCAGTGCCGAACGAACGTGACCTTAGCGTCGTTGCGGAGAGGGCATCGTACGCTGTGGGCCGCCGGATGGCGCCATGGTCACATGCCGCTGCGTGGACGGTGTCCAGCCCGGGTGGAGCGAGCCGCCGCGATGCCGTAAGTCAGTCACCGATGCTTGGGCGGTAGTAATAGTGGCGTTAGATCGCGGCCGACACTCGCCGTCTGTAGCATGTCGCGTAGATGGGCGTCCACCGTCGCTGGCGTCCGATATCACTGCCGCGTGACCAGATCCTACGTGAGCGTGAAGCAGATGCAGAAGACAGACAGACAGAATATATTATAATCATACAGACCGAAGTAGACAGATACTTACGTATACAGACGTATCACTAAACTTCCGATCGCAGCTAGCGTACTCTGACTGTGACGACTGTCCTACTCCGCTACTCCCGCTACTCCTGTCCTTCTCCGCTACTCCCCGCTAACTTCCTGTCTTACTCGCTACTCCGCTACTTCCTTCCTACTTGCCGCTACTTCCGCTTACTCCGCTTTACTCCCGCTACTCCTGGTCTTACTCCGCTACTCCCGCTACTCCTGGTCCTACTCCGCTACTCGCTACACCTTTATCTAACGCTAAAGACGTTTTTTCTTCGTCTTCCTGGTGCTCCCGCTCGTGAAGCATAGGGGCCTCGCGGCGACTTTGTTTTGGTTTCTGTAACAGAATACCCCAGCGAAACTACTCGTTCGTACGCCTATGAGGTTGTTAGCCTTAGGTCGAAAGAGTTCCTTTACCGGAATTCTTTTTTTACAAATTTGTAAAATCAGGTACTGAACAATTCTATAAATTAACTAATTGATTCGTAAATACTAATTAATAATTAATTATATTTATTTTACACTGTAATTTCTTTATCCATTATTCATTAAGGCCTAATTAATAAATCTGGTTTTATTAAAAAAAAAAAATTAATTAATAATAATACATGAATAAATAATTTGTAATTAAATCACGTCGCTGTCACAAGATTCGAGCAGACGCGCAACGACGACGCGCGAATCTTCCGCTACCGTCGTCGACGGTGGCGACAGAACCGCATCTGCGAGTGGCGGCTCCTACGAGAAGTGACGTGTGAGCAGTACCGAGCAAGCGACCTCAGGCGGAAGCGGACAGCATGACCTTGCGCCTGCAACACGTCAACGACGCCTACTGGAACTTCAGTAAAGGATCGCAGCCGAGATGCAGTAAGACTCAGAAAGAATGCTGCGCTGCGCTGTCATGTTACTTGGAGCTGGATAATTGAATGTGTTAACTACACACGCGTGGTTGCGTAATTAAATGTTGATAATTACATCGACGCATTTTTAATTGGTTAAAATTGAGAAAAAAATAACCGGCCATCCGGGATTCATCGTAAGTAAAAATGCTCTTTGGAACTGGAACTACAGCCAGAGATGCAGTAAGAGAGGATGAGATAAGGGGGGTGGGAGAAGCGCGGAATTGTCATGTTTATTACGCGGGGGTGGATAGATGAATGCGTTAACTACGCGCGAGCACGCATGCACACACGCACGTATACGTGCACACGCACACACGTACATGCACACACGCACGCACGTGCACACGCACATACGTACATGCACACACGCACGTACGTGCACACGCACACACGTACATTCACACACGCACGTACGTGCACACGGACGCTTGCACACACGTCGTTGCGTCAATACGTCTAGATAATTACATCGACGCATTTTTAATTGTTTCAAATTGAGAAAAAATTCCGGTCATCCGGGCTTCATCATAGGTAAAAATGCTTTCATATTTTTAATCAAAGGAGGGGCTTTATTCAAGTTATTCTACTCGTGATGCTTGAAACAACAGCGTAATGTGTGTGTGTGGGTGTGTGTGTGTGTGTGTGCGTGCGTGCGTGCGTGCGTACGTGCGTGCGTGCGTGCGTATGTGTGTGT
>NW_014585440.1:0-283 GCF_000485595.1 Priapulus caudatus
CTAGGTTTAAACTAGCACTTTTTTCTTTTTTTATCAACCAAGGGAGGTTACAGAAACCAAATAACCCCCCCTGGATACGGCCCTGATAGGGATACGCAAACATTGAGACTTTGGTAGTAAATACATTTCGTGTTTATTACCATCATTTTTTAGCTCATCTGACACAGTCAGATGGAGCTTGTACAATGGCATGAGCGTCCGTCCGTCCGCCCGTATGTTTACAATATATTCAGGTAATATAGCAATATAGCCAGGGGGCGTACTAATAATAGACTATATTGTT
>NW_014585440.1:1533-2012 GCF_000485595.1 Priapulus caudatus
ACTCTACACACTTATAGTGTAGGGAGTAGGATGTGTAGAATGTAGAGTGTAAGGAGTAGGATGTAGTGTGTAGAGTGTAGAGTGTATAGTGTAGGGAGTAGGATGTAGTGTATAGAGTGTAGAGTGTATAGTGTAGGGAGTAGGATGTAGTGTATAGAGTGTAGAGTGTACTCCCTACACTATACACTCTACACTCTACACACTACATCCTACTCCCTACACTATACACTCTACACTCTACACACTACATCCTACTCCCTACACTATACATTCTACACTCTATACTCTACACCCTACACTCTACTACACTCTACTATACTCTACCACACTTTACTACACTCTACACTCTACACTATACACTCTACACTCTACACACTACATCCTACTCCCTACACTATACACTCTACACTCTACACGACTACATCCTACTCCCTACACTATACACTCTACACTCTACACACTACATCCTACTCCCTACA
>NW_014585440.1:3360-3733 GCF_000485595.1 Priapulus caudatus
ACTATTACACTCTACACTCTACACTCTACACTCTACACTCTACACTCTACACTCTACACCCTACACTCTACACTCTACACTCTACACTCTACACTCTACACACTACACACTACACTCTGCACTCTGCACTATACACTCTACACTTTACTACACTCTACTACACTCTACACTCTACACTCTACACACTACACACTACACTCTGCACTCTGCACTATACACTCTACACTTTACTACACTCTACTACACTCTACACTCTACTACACTCTACACTCTACTACACTCTACACTCTACACTCTACACTCTACACTCTACACTCTACACTCTACACTCTACACTCTACACTCTACACTCTACACTCTACACTCTACACTC
>NW_014585441.1:0-1689 GCF_000485595.1 Priapulus caudatus
AGATCATCTGCATGATTTCGCAGCGGGCAGGCAGCAACCGACGGCGGGCTGTCGTGTGGTGTACGGCAGCGGGGCGCACGCACGCATACAGAGACGCACGCACGCACAGAGAGACGTCACGCACTGTACGCAAGCACAGAACAGCAGCAGACGGCACACACACGCCCGCACGCTACGCACACAGAGACGCACGCACGCACAGAGAACGCTACGCAACTCAGCAATGGTACGCACGGCACGCACACAGCCGCACGCACGCATAACAGCAGACGCCGCCACGCACGCATGTACGCAGCGCACGCACACAGAGAGCGCACGCACGCCGCATCTACGCCGCACGCATGTACAGCACGCGACGTGCACACAGAGACGCCACAGCACGCACACAGAGACGCACGCAGCGCACGGCGATTACGCGCGCACCCACGCAAGCGCATGTCCCACGCACGCACGCACGCCGCACCACTAGCACGGCACTCACGCACGCACAGAAACAGAGAGACGCAGCAGAGAGACGAGATGAGAGATGCGAGAAGCAGCATGACGAGAGAGAGAGAGAGAGAGAGAACAGAGAAAGGAGAAAGAGAGAGAGAGAGAGAGAGAGAGAGAGAGAGAGAGAGAGAGAGAGAGAGACAGGCGCCTACATGCACACACAGGCACACACAAGTTGCCCATACACAATAAGCTATGAAAATGAAAGTGTCAATGACACTATTACTAGTATTAGTATTATCGCGTTCACACGGTAATGGTTTGGCTCGAGCTAAATGGGCTAAATTTGGCTCAGGCTAATTAATTTGGCTCGGAGGGTTCACACGTAGGCCTACGCAAGTGAATACTGTCTGTCAAATTAAAATTAAAATAAATTTTATTGCACAAATATTTCACAGATACTTTGGCAGTATGTCGCGAGATGGCGTTGTGTACGATTCAGTGTTTACTTCCGTTCCGAGTTCAATTATCAATCTTGAAAAACATGCCTCCTGATCAAATTTTTCGAATTAAATACTGTTCTGGACTTTATTTCGTCGAAGTACACGTTCGACACTCCCGGCATCTACCGCTCTACCGATTTAGCTGGTGCTAAAATTTGGCGAACATTTGACGAACAATGTTCGAGATATCAAACATTTCCGATCTTCAGAAACATTGTTCGAAACAAATGTTCGGCGACTTTTATCACCGCACATTGCCGAACATTTCATGGAACATTGCTACGATAATGTTTTTGAGCAAAATGTTCGGCAATGTGCGCCGGGCTTAATTGATCGCCATTTTGGTTTTCGATTATCGCGCAAATATTAAAAAATAATAAAATATTCCAGTCAAATTACTGTAACGAACAGTTCAAAAAAACGTCAACCAGTTATCAAGTTATAGTTGACCGTAGCCAAATGTTGACGGACAGACGAACGGACGGACGGACGGACAACGCCCCATGGCAATAGCTGATCTTGACGTTGTCAAGGTGAGCTAAAAATCTACCCTACATCGCTACCAAACATAGGTATCCAAGATAGCAATCTCATATAGATTCGATTCTATGATATCTTGCCTAGAAGGATCCCTTAAAAACTAGCAAGCATACATAGGTACCCCACATATAGACCTTACATAGATACAATTCATGTGCGTGTGTATGTGTGTAAGTGTGTGTGTGTGTGTGTGTGTGTGTGTGTGTGTGTGTGT
>NW_014585441.1:3042-3733 GCF_000485595.1 Priapulus caudatus
AGAGAGAGAGAGAGAGAGATAGAGAGAGACAGAGAGAGACAGAGAGAAAGAGGGAGACAGAGAGAGAGAGAGAGAGAGAGAGAGAGAGAGCGAGAGAGAGACAGAGAGAGTGATCGAGAGCGCGCGAGAGCTATAAAGACAGACAAACAGACGGAGCGAGAGAGACAATACAAGAGCGGGCGATGGAGAGAGAGAGAGAGAGAAGGGGAGGAGTGAGATCAGCAATGTGTATAGAAGCATTGGTTGCGACAGACAGCATGTATACCCACATTAGCTGAGCAAGGGAAAAGGTAGAGGAATTGATTGAGACGGGGGAGCAGGTATTCAAGATTGCTTGTTCGTCCGTCTGCAAAATTCATGTATCGTTATAGCCGACATGCGTTCTAAAAAAAACCTGCAGTGGTTCGTCGTCAGGGCGAGAGAGAAGGGGAGAGGGGGAGGCAGCGGGAGAACGTGTTTGTGAGAGAGAGAGAGAGAGCGGGAAAGGGAGGAGAGAGGGGGAGAGAGCGGGAGAACATGTTTGTGGGAGAGAAAGAGGGAAAGGGAGGAGAGAGGGGGAAGGATCGGGAGAGTGTTTGCTGGCGAGAAAGAGGGAAAGGGAGGAGAGAGGGGGAAAGAGCGGGAGAACATGTTTGTGTGAGAGAAAGAGGGAAAGGGAGGAGAGAGGGGGAGGGAGCGGGAGAACATGTTT
>NW_014585442.1:0-715 GCF_000485595.1 Priapulus caudatus
AAGAGGTATTAAGAATGCGAATTCTTAATACGCTCTTGATATATAATATATATATATACATATCGTTGCTCGCGCTGCGGACATGTGGCGCTGCAGTAGACATTCCTGACGGCAGCGGATGACCCCGTGAACTCTGACGAGGCCGCCGCTCACTGTGTCACCTGTTTACTGCTTCACTTGCTCCACCCCCTACGTCATTATATATTGCCTTTGCCCCACCCCCAAGCTTCATAAACATTTACCTGTGCCGCCCGATTTATACCTGTCCTATGTGACGTCATAGATTTATACCTGTACTACGATATGTCATAGGTTTATACCTGTGCTACGCTGCGTCACAGATTTATACCTGTACTATGTGACGTCATAGATTTATCCCTGTCCTATGCTACATCATAGGTTTATACCTGTCCTACGGTACGTCATAGGTTTATACCTGTCGTACGCTACGTCATAGATTTATACCTGTCGTACGCTACGTCATAGGTTTATACCTGTCCTACGCTACGTCATAGGTTTATACCTGTTGTACGCTACGTCATAGGTTTATACCTGTCGTACGCTACGTCATAGGTTTTGCGTTCAGATGCGCTAGCTAAGAATGGCGAATATTATCCACAAAAATAAAAATAAAAACAAACATCATTGAACACGCTTACCCGATAGAAACCCTTCGCATATGGTTAGAAAAAAACTCCACAAATCTACGGGCGAA
>NW_014585442.1:1912-3731 GCF_000485595.1 Priapulus caudatus
TTCAACTTACGACACTGGTCAACGTACGACACTGGTCAACGTACGACACTGGTCAACTTACGACACTGGTCAACTTACGACACTGGTCAACGTACGACACTGGTCAACTTACGACACTGGTCAACTTACGACACTGGTCAACTTACGACACTGGTCAACTTACGACAGTGGTCAACTTACGAAACTGGTTAGCTTACGACAGTGGTCAACTTACAACAGTGGTCAACTTACGACACTGGTCAACTTACGACAGTGGTCAACATACGACAGTGGTCAACTTACGACACTGGTCAACTTACGACACTGGTCAACTTACGAAACTGGTCAACTTACGACACTGGTCAACTTACGACAGTGGTCAACTTACGACAGTGGTCAACCTACGACAGTGGTCAACTTACGACACTGGTCAACTTATGAAACTGTTCAACTTACGACACTGGTCAACTTACGACACTGGTCAACTTACGACAGTGGTTATATAGATATCTTTTGACAGTCGACATCAGAGACGCCTGATGACAGACGACATCAGAGACACCTGGTGGTGACAACAGCAGATACACATGATGACAGACGACAAGAAAGACGCCTGGTGACAGACGACAATAGAGACACCTGGTGACAGACGACATCAAAGACACCTGGTGACAGACGACAACAGAGACACCTGGTGGTGACGACAACAGATACACATGATGACAGACAATAATAGAGACACCTGGTGACAGACGACGACACAACATAGATACCTGTACGTTATGACAGCTCTGCGGTGACCGTGACAGACTACTTACCTGCATCCCTGACGGCAGACGATTTAATAGATACCTGACGACAGACGATGAACGAGTTAATTGATCGTATAGCAGCAGAAAGCTGCGTATTTACCCGAGTATAGGTAACAAGACGATATAGGTATAGGTACAGGTAGATATAGGTATAGGTACAGGTAGATATAGGTATAGGTACAGGTAGATATAGGTATAGGTACAGGTAGATATATGTATAGGTACAGGTAGATATAGGTATAGGTACAGGTAGATATAGGTATAGGTACAGGTAGATATAGGTATAGGTACAGGTAGATATAGGTATAGGTACAGGTAGATATAGATGTAGGTACAGGTAGATATAGGTATAGGTACAGGTAGATATAGGTATAGGTACAGGTAGATATAGATGTAGGTACAGGTAGATATAGGTATAGGTACAGGTAGATATAGGCATAGGTACAGGTAGATATAGGTATAGGTACAGGTAGATATAGGTATAGGTACAGGTAGATATAGGTATAGGTACAGGTAGATATAGGTATAGGTACAGGTAGATATAGGTATAGATACAGGTAGATATAGGTATAGGTACAGGTAGATATAGGTATAGGTACAGGTAGATATAGGTATAGGTACATGTAGATATATGTATAGGTACAGGTAGATATAGGTATAGGTACAGGTAGATATAGGTATAGGTACAGGTAGATATAGGTATAGGTACAGGTAGATATAGGTATAGGTACAAGTAGATATAAGTGTAGCAATACGTACGCGGGTGGGGGGGGGAAGGGTGGGGCGGTAAGAGGATTAGGGTTTACGTTTGGCCCGCATCCAGATCGTATTATACAGCGCACCACACATGACAGACGCCGAGGTTGGATCGGTGTTAAGCGTGATTACATAATTGGAAGATTGCCGTATATAGAGTAAAGCAGCTTCGTCGATGGAATGTAGAATGATACCTAGGGGAGGGGGGGATGCTGTACGACTTATAACCATCTAATTCTCTTCTAGTTAACATATATGTGTGTGTGTGTGTG
>NW_014585443.1:0-1098 GCF_000485595.1 Priapulus caudatus
TCTCTCTCTCTCTCTCTCTCTCTCTCTCTCTCTCTCTCTCTCTCCCTCCCTCCTCTCTCGCTCGCTCTCGCTCTCGCTTCCCCCTTCTGTCTTTCTGTCTACACACAAGAGTAGATAATAACACATTTATTATCTACTCTTATCTACTCTTGCTATTTACTCTTGCTTGTTATTATCTACTCTTGCTACACATCTATCTATTTCTCTGTAGCTTCTTCTTTTCTTTAATACGTTCCGGCTGCAGATGATGTTTTGCTCTACTAATCTGTTTACGTTAAGTGATACGACTGACAGCTGCTCCTGCAGTTATATCACGAAAACACACACATGCGCGTGCCTTGTCTTTTCATCTCCAAGACGAGTCACGCTCCGCCACGCGCTCAGCCTCCCGCTGTGCCGTCATCTTCGGAATGTGTGCGTGCGTGCGTGTGCGTGTGTCTGTACGCGCGCGTGTGTTTGCATGTGCGTGCGTGTCTGTACGCGTGCGTGCGTGCGCGCGTACGTTCGTTCGTTCTTGCGTCCATGCGTGCATCCGTGCGTGCGTGCGTGCGTGCGTGCGTGCGTGCGGTACTCAGATGGCAGCACTATACGTGGGCACGCCCTAGACTCTGCACCTGTGTTCAGCGGGGCGTTAGATTCAGCCTGCAGGGCACGCCGCCGCGACTACACGACGTCGTTGTCAACATGTCAATAATGAAGATTAACAGTGAAGCTGTTTTGGGCTGTTTTTTGGCTGTTTTTGGCTGTTTTTTGGCTGTTTTTGGCGGCGTGGAATTGAACACGCTACTCATTTCCGTTTTTAGATCGGATTCGAAAATCCGAGTGGATTGAAATCGATGCGCGACTGTCCGACACACGCCCATGTTTGATCTACTGTGTCGTCTGTGTTGTCGGCTGGCAGCGTAGTCGGCCGACGTCGTGGGGGTGGCATGAATTACGACGGATCAGACAAACAGTTTTCTCTAAATTTTGCATGACGGCTGTCACTGAGCAAATATAAGTGTCACGGTCTCTCTCTCTCTCTTTTTCTCCCTCTTTTTCTCTCTCTCTCTTTCTCTCTCTCTTTTCTCTCTCTCTCTCTCTCTCTCTCTCTCTCTC
>NW_014585443.1:2561-3731 GCF_000485595.1 Priapulus caudatus
GAGAGAGAGAGAGAGAGAGAGAGAGAGAGAGAAAGAGAACGAGAGGGAAGTGGAGGTAAGCGCACGCACGCACACACACACGCACGCACACACACCTGCAAAGAGAATCTTAGAAAAACTTACAAAGGTCTGAATAGATATATCGTCTCCGCTTACTTCAGCCGGAAGCAGCTGCCGATTTCCGCCGCCGTTCGCTTGCTGCCGACGTGCGTTCACTTGCGACGTCGTCCGTCGTTCATGGTCGCTCATCGATGGTACCGTCGGCGCAGCCTCCGCCTCCGCTCGCCTTCCTTCCTGCATCCGTCTCCCCCTCTTTTTCTCTTTCTCTTTATCTCTCTTTCTCTCTCTCTCTCGCACTCTCCCTCGTTCGTTCTCTCTCTCTGGATGTTTGCGTGGCTCTCTCTCTTTCTCTCGCTCTCTCTCTCTCTGTGCATGTGTGTGTGTGTGTGTGTGTGTGTGTGTGTGTGTGTGTGNCATTCTCTCCCCAACCCCCCCTCCTCATACCTCACCCTTTCCCCAGTCTCCTTCATTCTCTGTCCAACCCCCTCGTAGCATTCCACAACAGATTTCCAGCAGCTGCTCGGCATTCCTTCTCATCTCACGAGTATCCCCGTCGCCAGCGGTCAACTAACTCGAGCCGGATCCGATCCGGTTGTCGCTGCGTGTGAATCCGAGCTGTGCAGCGGATCGTGTTGAATGTCGTGCCGACGCGCGTTACGTGACGCGACGACGAAACATCGTCAAACTCGCACATCGTACATGCATCGTATAGCTGGTCGTACATGCATCGTATAGCTGGTCGTACATGCATCGTATAGCTGGTCGTACATGCATCGTATAGCTGGTCGTACATGCATCGTATAGCTGGTCGTACATGCATCGTATAGCTGGTCGTACATGCATCGTATAGCTAGCTGGTCGTACATGCATCGTATAGCTGGTCGTACATGCATCGTATAGCTGGTCGTAGTGTTTCTATAGGCGGGGGTGCGGGGCATGCGATTCTGATGCTTAAGAGCATTATTCCATATACTCAGAGAGTAAGAGAGAGAGAGAGAGAGAGAGAGAGAGAGAGAGAGAGAGAGAGAGAGAGAGAGAGAGAGAGAGAGAGAGAGAGAGAGAGAGAGAGAGAGAGAGAGAGAGAGAGAGAGAGAGAGAGAGAGAGAGAGA
>NW_014585444.1:0-2500 GCF_000485595.1 Priapulus caudatus
TGGAAGAGCGTGAAGCCATTGCTACCACGACGGTAACGACGATAACGACAACGACGACGACCACAACGATGACGATGACGACGACGACGACGACGACGATGACTATACCTGCTGCTTGCCCTCGCGCACCCCCTGCGTGCAGCCACGCGCGCTCTAACGACCGTTAACTAAGCTCGCTGTCCAGCGCCTGCAAATGACCCCCCCCCCCGCTGACGCTGACCAGTGCAACAATAGCCCACCGGACACACGAACAAGTGTTTGACCAGCGCCGCAAACAGCGGCCGCAGCGGGCGGTGCCGGCCACACGGCCTCGGGCCGCGGCGCACACACAATTGACCGCTGACGGTGCGGACACGCGTTGTGGCGTTAATCACGTGCGTGCTGACCACGGCCCACTAAGCATCGCATTGTAGCAAGCTTGTAGAATAGATGCAAGGATGAGTGGAATCAAGGATGTGTGGGTGGGGGCAAGGATGTGTGGGTGGGGGCAAGGATGTGTGGAATGCTTCTAGCAAGCGTATGGATGGTAGGATGTATAGAATGCTATAATGTAGATAGCTGTATAATGCTGATAGAATGTAGGTTATAGAATGCTCGTATCAAGCTTGTAGCAAGTACCCACACACAGGCACGCACGCACGCACGCACGCACGCACGCACACACACACACACACACACACACACCACACACACACACACACACACACACACACACCACCACCACACGACGACACACACACACACACACACACACACACACACACACACACACACACACACACACACAGCATCGCACGCACGCACGCACAACACACGCACACACATCACATGCACGCAAGCACATCACTACACCGCCATGCATCATGACGCCATCGTCACGCCAGCGCACATCATCTCATGAGAGTGGGATTTTCAGTGAAAATTATGAGAGAGACTGGATTCGGGAAAGACGTAAGGACAGAGAGAGGGGGCGTGCAGCGCGACACCACACACACATAGCATCGCATCGCACACACACACAAGCACGCACGCAACACACAAAGCACGCCACCCACACACGTCCGCCAGACAGGACAGATAGAGACGAGAGAGGGGGTAGATTGACAGGAGAGAAGGGGATGAGGAGAGAGAGAGAGAGTCGACGGAGGAGAGAGGAGCGGATGAGAGGGAAGAGGGATGAGAGAGAAGGTGAGAGTGGGAGACGAGAGTGAGTGAGAGAGAGAGAGGGAGACAGAGAGAGAGACGAAGAGGGGCCGAGGAAAGAGAGAGAAGTGGAGGGGGCGTGAGCGCGACACACACACACACACACACACACACACACCAAGCACGGCACGCACACACACATACAGCACGCACGCACACTATCGCACGCTAGACAGACCAGAAGAGAGAGAGGAGGCGAGAGGAGAGGAGAGAGGGGAAAGACAGAGAGAGAGAGAGAGGGGGGGGGGAGAGACGTGAGAGAGATGAGAAGGATGGCGAAAGCAGAGAGGGCGACAGAAAGAGAGAGGAGGATTGAGAAAGAGAGAGAGAGAGGTGGAGAGAGAGAGTTACGAGAGAGGAGATGAGGGTGGGAGAGAGAGAGAGAGAGTAGAGGTGTTATGTTGATGTTTTTTCCGCGACGTTTTCCGCTATTTTATCAATTGAAACCGTCTGGTGGAGATATCCGGGTCGCACAGCCGCTGATACAGATAGACGAGCGCCACCGCCGGCGTGTCACACGTTGCGCGGTCGGCTGCCACATATGGGAGCTGGGATCATCTATAGCATCCGCGCGTATGCAGTGGTCTTATCATGCCGAGATAGACTTCCATCACCCACGCAGCATCCGCCCACACTATACTAGCCACTGCTGCCTGCAGGTACTGCTCATTTACTGACTGCTGCCTACTACTGCTTGCCTACTGCTTATTACTGGCCTACTACTAACTACTACTGCTCCTGTTGACTACTGCGTATACTGCTACTACTGCTCTTGTTTGTACTGGTGTTGTTTACCGCTGCTGCTATCTGCTATCTTGCTGGTGTTTACTAGCTGCTGTTGCTCGCTACTGGTGTTACTTCCTGCTCTGCTGGCTGCCTGCTGCTCTTTGCTTAATTTGTCCATTATTAGCTCCTGATTATATATATATATATATATATATATATATTAATATATTATATATATATATATAAGAGCGAGTGAGACGATGAGTAGGAGAGAGAGATATATGAGAGAGAGAGAGAGAGAGATAGATGAGAGACGAGAAACTGCCGCTATACAGCAGCTGTAGTGTGAAGGTGAGAGAGACAGAATAGAGAACGGCGAGCAACGAATGAGAAAATAGAGGGAGGAGAGAGAGAAGAGAGAGAGAACGCGCAACAGGTACGTGAGGACTACAGGGTAACGCTACAGCGTACAGCCTGGTAACCTACAAGTAAACAGTACAGGGTAACGTGTAGGTACGTTATCGGCCACCCGGCCGCTCGTACGAGTCATATAGCTGGACATAATCACTGG